>NC_090764.1:9286581-9289081 GCF_036898095.1 Palaemon carinicauda
GAAGACGAAGAACTAGATGGAAGGATAGCATCAGTAATTTGTTAGCAAGATGCGAAACAAATTTCACTAAAGCTGTAGGAATCTGTCAGGATCGCATGGAGTGGATAAGAAAAGTGAGAATCTCTCAACAGAAAGGCGTCTGGGTGAGCATGTGAACAGGTGAGCAATACGTCACTCAAATTTAATAACTCATTCCTCATACACAGTACAGAGTGAAAAGGAAGATAATTGTGAGAAAAGTACTCTCTCTCTCTCTCTCTCTCTCTCTCTCTCTCTCTCTCTCTCTCTCTCTCTCTCTCTCTCTCTCTCTCTCAGATGGTTAAAGGCGCAATCCTTTGTGGGGAAATAGGTCACCAATAAACCTATAGCAGCAGCCGCGTTCTTCCTTTACAGATTTTATTTCTCGAACATTTAACTTACTTTTCCCAAGAAACATTCCTTCTCAGTATCTAAAAAGTGAACTCTCTCTCTCTCTCTCTCTCTCTCTCTCTCTCTCTCTCTCTCTCTCTCTCTCTCTCTCTCTCTCTCTCTCATAGCAAAACACTAATTAAACTGTGCATCCCCAGGCACTTGATATCGTATTTATTAACTAACAATGAATAACAAAAAACCTTACATCTCTACTTAGAAGATTTCAATTGCTTATACACACACATATATAAATATATATATATATATATCAATCCCATATATATATATATATATACAATATATATATACACAATATATATATATATATATATATATACAATATATATATATATATAATATATATATATATATATATATATATATGTGTATATGCATGCACACAATGTATATGGCAT
Source organism: Palaemon carinicauda (assembly GCF_036898095.1). Taxonomy (NCBI): domain Eukaryota; kingdom Metazoa; phylum Arthropoda; class Malacostraca; order Decapoda; family Palaemonidae; genus Palaemon; species Palaemon carinicauda. Next base: position 9,287,409 of record NC_090764.1, read on the forward strand.
AAATACACACACATGTATATACATATGTGTATTCTTTATCTTCTATTAATGGCTGGTTGTTTTTCCTTTTTTTAAATATATATACATATATATACATATATATATATATATATATATATATATATATATATATATATATATATATACATATATATGTGTGTGTGTATGTGTGAACATACATATATTCAAATAAATATAACTAAAATGAAGCTAAACATAACCTATCATCACCAACTCCAATTAAATTTTCAACCATCAGGTAATATGATCAGCAGGAAACATTTGTTAGTAAAAGAGGTTAGGATGCGCCGATCAAAGCAGAAAAAGAAAGGGAAATTATCAGAAGGAAATATAAAATAAATGGCCAGTGCTTAAAAGGTATAAATACACAGGAAGATGAAGATATTGAAGGTCTAGTCGAGTGAAAGGATCCAATGAATGTTTTAAGGAAAAAACTGCAAGAAAAAGGTTGATGGGTAATTTTGTCTGGAAATGAATATGCAAACGGAGAGAAGTTCTTCTAAGAGTGAAATCCTAGAAGATGGGGAGTGAAAAATTGAGAATACTAGTGAAGATATAAGGAGAAAAATTAAATATTGTTGAATGTAAAGGCTCCAACGCGATACTGCGGAACGATGGTGAAATTGTAACAGAGTGGATTCCCTACTGTTAAAAATTTGCCGTAAAATACGGTAATAATCCTGGAATACATGTTGCCAGGCATTTACCGTTTTAAAAACGAAGACATTGATAGTGATATTACGGTTAACAACCTGTAAAAGATAATAACAATATGGGGTAAAAATTACGGTCACCTATATTTTACTGATGTACGGCTGAGAACATTATATTTCTAAAGAGATTTTCCCATTAAATTACCTTTTTAACAATGTAGGTGTAAAATGCCTTTTTGGAAGAAAGAATGGGTGGAACTGAATCAATAAATCAATGACTTTTCCCTATTATGCAGATGAATATTTAACATGAATAACATTTTTAGCAGCATCCCAATGCTGAGAATACCAACTATGGTGTATGATAGCATTCTGATCATGAAAGCAAGAGATAAATAGAACGAATATCAACTGAGAAAAAAAATATAGTCTTTAACAAGGAAGATGATGCTGAGATCATAATTGCGTAATGAAATAGTTATGTGGGGAAGTTTAAGACCTGTATGGGGGTGGAGAATACAAGAGCTGAAAATACCTTATTGTAATCGTGATAAAAATACCATGTAGAGAGAAATGAGGGTCAGTGTTTTTGAAAGAAACATGGGTGACAATGTTTTGGTTTTGTGACAAAATGTATAAGAATGTGAAGACGTGAGTGACTGGTCTATTATAACAATGGAACTGAAACGCGTTGCTGTTTGTCAATAGCTGTTTGACGTCTTCATGGAAAAACTGATAGGAGGAGTCCGAACGGTTGGAAGTGTAAAAAAAAAAGAAAAAAAACACACCACCACAATTAATGGCTCATGCGTGCGAATTGGAATGAACAGTGAATATTAGGAATAGTGAATAAAAATGCTCACTAGTGAAAATTTTTGGAAGGTTCTCTAAAAAAAAAAAAAAAAAAAAAACCTAGTTTAATAAACAATATTAGTTTCACAGTGAACTATTCAGGATAATACATTTCCGATTATCTTTTCATAGGCGATAGAAAAACTG
>NC_090764.1:9294081-9306581 GCF_036898095.1 Palaemon carinicauda
GCTACCCAATAGTACGGTTTCGTCAACTGCCAATAAGTGGCACTTATAAACTTTATTTTCATCAATCCTTATAACTTTTGATCGAGTCAACTAAAGCTGGACATGCTAAGACTATCTAATAAATTCCTATCATTTCGAATCACCGAGAATTCATTAATTCCGAAACCTGGCTAGTAATAATTATTAAAGCACTTTTGTTTAAAAAGGTCATGGTTTTGGATACTGACCCCGAACACTTATGGTGACTGCTAGCGTTATATAGCTTTGGTCAAATTTTATTGCTCTAGGGCCAGTTTGCATTCGTAACTCGATGATAAATGTTCAATGATATGGTCAATGGTACCACACATTAGGAAGGATCTCACTTAACCTAAGCTAGTAAGGCTTCTCCTTACAGGACCGGACGACCTCAACATCCTAACCTGATACGTCTATAAGCCACCAAAATACAGGGGGTAGGGGTACCTAACTTCCTATGCCACACTGAATCCTTATCTGATCAATCAGGCTTGGGGCCAACCACACCAAATGTGACCTTAAAAAAAAAAAAAAAATAAAAAAAATAATAATAATAATAATAATAATAATAATAATAATAATAATAATTCACGTCATTCTAACCTAACACATGATGGCCTTCAGAGCGGCAAGGTGTCTACTTGAACTAAAGAAAATCCTGATATAAAATGTTTAACTATATATGGCAGATGAGCCATTTATCAATGAAGTGGAATACTTTTAAGGGGATATAGAGTATACTGTGACCCTTGATTCATACGCCAGTAACCTTGATTCATATACAAGTAGTTTAAATTCAACATAATCCCTGTAAACACTTTTTCCACAGGCGGTGAAGAACGTTAGAAGTTACAAAACATGAATCTTTAATTGGTTCAAGACGGTACTTAATTATCCTGTGTAAAACTATAGCTGGTAATACTGACCCACGTATCAGAATTTACAGTATAGCATACGCGCTAATTTGGGTAACCACTAAAATCTTTTTAAAATATTCAAGACCTTACTCATTTTTATAGATATGATTACAAATATCTATAGATATGACTCATTTTTATAGATATGATTACAAATATCTATAGATATGACTTATAAAAACTATTATTTCTATTTAAAAGTTGTCGTGAATAGTGTCATAGCCGCTGTACCATGGTCTTTCACTGCCTTGGGTTAGAGTTCTCTTGTTGTTACTGTTCTTAGAATATTTTATTTTTCCTTGTTTCCTTTCCTCTCTGGGCTATTTTCCCTGTTGGAGCCCCTGGGCTTATAGCATCCTGCTTTTCCAACAAGGGTTGTAGCTTAATAATAATAATAATAATAATAATAATAATAATAATAATAATAATAATAATAACGTGAAGAGCTGTCTAACAGCTAAATATACTCACTTATATTTAATCTTAATTTGTGAAAACCTGAAATTTTCTTAAAAATATGATTTGAATTTAATATTTATTTTAATCAATAGCTAAAGTGTTGATAAGGAATGTAATATAACACACAAAATGGTTTACTTGTTCCAAATAACTGTTCAATTTTGTTACTGTTACTGAAAGAATGCGTAAAATAATTACATTTTCTTTAATGGCAAAATACCATAATAGTTTTCTATGAGTGGCACTAGGGTAGACTACACAATATCTCTAAAGCCCTAAATCTTCTTTTCAAGTACGCTTATGTTGTCGGGGGAAAAGATAATCTTATTTATAAAGTATCAACTGGAATAACAGTTTAGCTGAAATTTTTTTTTATATAGTGAAACAAATATTTCCTAGTTGAACATAACTACTTGTTAATTAATTAAGTAAATGTGGTACACAATTTAGAATTAAACTACTAAAATCAATGGGTTCAAAATTGATTCTGAGAGAGAGAGAGAGAGAGAGAGAGAGAGAGAGAGAGAGAGAGAGAGAGAGAGAGAGAGAGAGAGAGAGAGAGAGAGAGAGAATAATTTCAGATAAAATGCCCCTTATTACCCTGGGTGAAAACGTCGAAAATTCCATCTACACCCTCCTAATGGTGGTCTAAACATGGTCAATGAGAAGAGTAGCACCAGTATGAAAATGAAATCGAAAGGAAGACTCCCACTAAACACAATATTCTCAACATTGAAGAAACATACCACAGATCCGTATTTAAAACAATTTATGAAGATAAATCAAACATAAAATCTAACATGTTGGCATAAAAAAGCATAAGGATTGCTTATATTGATGTCAGAAATTACATATTGGGATCAATTAAAAATATACATGACAACGTTTTTATACCTAGTTCCAAACAGATGTTTTTCCATGGAATATTTTTTTCAAAGAGCATTTCCCTCAAATAGTGATTTGACCTATAATTGCTTTTGAACTTGGGGCTTATGGCATCTTGCTTTTCCAACTAGGGTTGTAGCTTAGCTTGTAATAATAATAATAATAATAATAATAATAATAATAATAATAATAATAATAATAATAATAATAATAATAATAATATCAACAGCGTTGAAACTGAGTACTAAAATATACTAATTCAAGTTAATTTTTCTATAAAAGAAGTTGCAGATGACAATTATCATTTTGACATGAATAACTATCCCGTTTCTCATACTTTTAAATACTGTCAGATCCATACTAAATGGAAGCTATAATAACGAAATCAAGAAATAAAAACTTATTTCAAGTACGGGAGATTCAACATGATTTGAACTCACGAGTTAATCATTGATGATGATGATAATAATAGTATTATTGTTATTATTATCATTATTATTATTATCATTATTATTACTATTATTATTACAAGCTAAGCTACAACCCTAGTTGAAAAAGCAAGATGCTATAAGTCCAAGGGCTCCCATAGGGAAAAATATCCTAGTGAGGAAAGGAAACAAGGAAATAAATAAACTACAAGAAAAGGAACGAACAATCAAAATAAAACAGTAATATCCTTAAATTATATCTTTCATATATAAATTATAAAAACTTCAACAAAACAAGAGGAAGAAAAATAAGATAGAATAGTGTACCTGAGTCTACCCACAAGCAAGAAAACTCTACCCCAAGATAGTGGAAGACCATGGTACATAGGCTATGCCAATAGCCAAGACTAAAGACGATTGGTTTGATTTTGGAATGTCTTTCTCCTAGTAGAGCTGCTTACCACAGATAAAAAGTCTCTTTTCTAGCCTTAACAAGAGAAGATTAGCCACTGAACAATTATAGTGCAGCAGTTAACGGCTTAAGCGAAGAAGAATTGTTTGGTAACTTCGGTGTTGTAAGGTGTACGAGGACAGGTGAAAATGTGGAAAGAATAGACGAGACTATTTTGTAAATGTGTAGGCAAGGAAAAATGAGCCGTAGCCAGAGATTGATCCAATGTAGTACTGTTTGGCCAGTCGCTGTAGTATCTCAACATAACTAATATCTTACAGTAAACAACTCTGTATAAAATTAGTGTGGCAATTTTAAAATCACAAAACCCGACAATCCAAAAATAACATAATTACCCAAAAGATACACATTCCAATATGTATAATGATTAATTTCTCTACTTTCCTGGCTGTTTACCTCACTCTTATTACACTAAGCATTCAAAATAAACTTGTATTAAATAATGAAAGTAAACATCTTCCTTCCATGAAAAACTGCCACGTTTACTGTACAATGTCTCATCATCACGGTGGGCGTCCAGCATATAACAATTTTTCCACATTTATTATTATTATTATTATTATTATTATTATTAATACTATTATTATTATTATTATTATTATTTGCTAAGCTACAACCCTAATTGGAAAAGCAGGATGCTATAAGCCCAGGGGCACCAACAGGGAAAATAGCCCAGTGAGGAAAGGATACAAGGAAAAATAAAATATTTTAATAACAGTTACAACATTAAAGTAAATATTTCCTATATAAACTATAAAAACTTTACTGAAACAAGAGGAAGAGAAATTAGATAGAATAGTGTGCCTGAGTGAACCCTCTAGCAAGAGAACTCTAACCCAAGACAGTGGAAGACCATGGTACAGAGGCTATGGCACTACCCAAGACTAGAGAACAATGGTTTGACTTTGGAGTGTCCTTCTCCTAGAAGAGCTGCTTACCATAGCTAATGAGTCTATTCTACCCTTACCAAGAGGAAAGAAGCCACTGAACAATTACAGTGCCGTAGTTAACCCCTAGGGTGAAGAAGAATTGTTTGGTAATCTCAGTGTTGTCAAGTGTATGATGACAAAGGAGAATCTATAAAGAATAGGCCTGACTATTCCATGTATGTATTGGCAAAGGGAAAGAACCGTAACCAGAGAGAAGGATCCACTGTAGTACTGCCTGACCAGTCAAAGGACCCCATAACTCTAGCGGTAGCATGATATGTAGACAATTCTCCTCTTGGCCTAACGAGAATATGCATCTTTAACCATGTGTTCTGGTTTGATAGCAATGCCAATTAATAGTAATTTAAGTTCATCTTGAACAGTTATCTCTGCGTTTTTATTACGAATGTCAGTCTTAAAATCTAAAATTTATTATAAACATTTTTAAAAAAGTAAATGGTTTGGACTTTGAATGAGGTATGAATTTTTGGAATGGGAAGAGTTCACTTTATTCTTTGCTAAATTAAGTATTCTTGCAACAAATGTCCTTAAGCTGCTAACATTTAGAATGAAGTTTTTCTTATCAGTTAACTTCATTCCCCATAAATATCCCAGTAGTATCACTTACTAAGATCTCGATAACATTCATTCATAAAATGACTTATTTGACCTCAGAAACAGATGTTAATCTGTACAACACAGGTGTTTCATTTAACCAGTGGGTTCAGAACCAAACACTAGGTGCTAATTTGCATTGGGACCTTGGGACACGGCTTATTAGCAAACCTTGGCTCAGGCCCTTCCTACGATAACAGTGTAGAAATTGTACAGATTCCATTTAACTCTGTAGCAGTGAATGCTAACTTGTCCGAATTATTTAGTTATAAGAAATGTATAATGTTGTGAAACTTTTTCTGCGGTGATTCATCGTCGATTCAGGTTTTAAAGAATGTGGTAGTACTTACAACCTTTTCCCCCACCCAAGAGAGAGAGAGAGAGAGAGAGAGAGAGAGAGAGAGAGAGAGAGAGAGAGAGAGAGAGAGAGAGAGAGGAGAGAGAGAGAGAGGATTATACTCAGGAAATATAAATAGGGCTAAATAAAATTAAGTGGAAGAAAAAACGGTTTCAACGAAAGTCAAGATTGACAGATACGTTGCCTTGATAATCAACTATGCATCTAAAGATTAGTGACCAAAGGGGAACGTGATTGAATGTTGACGAAAGGATTCTCGAGATAAATGTTGAACGGTTACTCCAGAAAGGCAGTGTTTACTCAGCCCCAGATTTCATTTGAAAAAAAAATCATTGAATAATAGAACCGAAAACGGCAGAGATAGATTGAATGAAGTTGGAGAGAAGATACGAGATTACGAGATGGAATTAAAATAAACATATTTAATTAGTTGCACGGAAATGCATTGATAACTAGCTCAATTAAAATACAACTATTTAGGAATTATGGTGCATAAGAAAATATTAGTGAAGGAACTTGACCATAAGTTAAAACTATGTAACTATAAATGTGCAGTACTGTGACGCTGGGTAGTTTACATACATATATAACAAATAAAAGATGAAGGTAATAAAAAAGAACGCTAACTGATCTTTAACAAAGTCTCCATATATAACAAATAAAAGATGAGGGTAATAAAAAAGAAAGCTAACTGACCTTTAACAGAGTCTCCATATATAAAAAATAAAAGATGAAGGTAATAAAAAAGAACGCTAACTGATCTTTAACAAAGTCTCCATATATAACAAATAAAAGTTAAAGGTTAAAAAAAAAAGAACGCTAACTGATCCTTAAACAAAGTCTAGGTTAAGTGATACAATGGTGCCCATCCCAATTTCCTTATTATTCTTTATAATCCTTGGATTTACTAGGAGTGAGTTAGTTTTAATCGGTTTCCTTGGATATATAGTATGGGTAGAAGAGACTCTTTAGCTATGGTAGGCAGCTCTTCTAGGAGGACACTCCAAAATTAAACCATTGTTCTCTTCTCTTGGGCAGTGCCATAGCCTCTGTACCATGGTCTTCCACTGTCTTGGGTTACAGTTCTCTTGCTTGAGGGTACTCTCAGGCACACTATTCTAATTTCTCTTCCACTTGTTTTTTTAAAGTTTTTATAGTTTATATAGGAAATATTTATTTTAATGTTGTTACCGTTCTTAAAATATTTCATTTTACCTTGTTTCCTTTCCTCACTGGGTTATTTTCCCTGTTAGAGCCCTTGGGCTTATTGCATCATGCTTTTCCAACTAGGGTTGCAGCTTAGCAAATAATAATAATAATAATAATAATAATAATAATAATATCATGACGCTGGTTTCATTAGTCTCATGCTCTGAAATATCTGACTATGGCCAAAAGTCAGATATTAACTTTCTCTTCCACTCCTCTTACGTTAACTTACTATCTTGTGAAGTTTCCTATAATACATCTAGTTATTCTACATTTTTTCTCTCTTTTATTCTCACTATACATGACATACATATAGGATGCCCTACTAATGAAACAGTAATTTGTATTTCATCATATCTAAAGCGGCCAACACGACTAAATTTAGGGATGATAATTAATATTTAGGGCTGATAATTAATATAAGAAAAAACTTCAAAAACAGAAATTATAAATGTCCTTATAGACTTATTTGAAAACGAAAGGGAAAGAACGATTTAATAACAAAAAAAAATACCAAAGTAATCTAAAGATTTTGGTGAAAGTGCGATGTTTGATTAATTTCTAGACAGGTCATGTAAATTGCTTGAAGATGAAAATTTACACTACATTGGGTAGAATACCATAAGCAATGTGATGATACTATACACTACATTATGATAAAACATTTACACTTCCCTATAACACCCTATTCGAATTTCAAAAGATCATCGCGCCTCAGGGTGTAGAATAAATGTCGGGCACATGATACTTTTGATTTTTATCAAACGGATTAAAGGTTTAAAGGTGACCGATATATAGTGAGGTTGATTTCCCACGAGGATAAAAAGGCCAAACAGAGAAAGTGAAGGGGAAGTGTCAAGACATTTTGACAGCTGTAAAATTAAAAGCTGAAGATTAAAAAGGGGGAAGTGATTAGGCTCTTGAAGATCTAGGCCATGAAACAAAGTTGAAAATAATGATGATACTGAGTTCTTTTCAATTCACTTAAAAATTACCTTGGTTATTCTTTGGTGAATCATATAGGTTGTGGTTGGTTAATAATCTTAAGTATGGAGTGTCAGGAACTGTGGCTGTACGGCTAAAATTTAACATCGTGGAGGAAGAGTTAATGAAGATCAAAGGAGAGATAAGCAAGAGACTATGGCCAATAAATCATTGAACATGATTTAATTGAAATCTAAGCCTCATCACAGTACTTCGAAAAGATTATAACAGAAGAATTTTACAAATGGTAGTCTTTTTAGTATATTTTTCGGAGTATTAGTAAAGAATGATACAATATATATCCAAAGGGAGTATGTCGACTAACGGATGACCTAACTGATGTAAGAGAGCATCAATGCTGGTTCAGAATTCTTCCGTTAAGTTTCGACTAGAGGTAAAGTCTACATTATAGATAAGCAGCTGAAAGGTAAATATGCGACAAAAAGTTCTCTTGCTTGAGGGTACACTCAAGCACACTCTCTTATCTCATTTCTCTTCCTCTTGTTTTGTTTAAGCTTTTATAGTTTATATAGGAGATATTTATTTTAATGTTGTTACTCTTCCTGTAATATTTTATTTTCCTTTTTTCCTTTCCTCACTGAGCTATTTTCCCTGTTGGAGTCCCTGGGCTTATAGCATCCTGCTTTTCCAACTAGGGTTGTAGCTTAGCAAGTAATAATAATAATAATATCATTCGAACCAAAGGAATGAGAAGTTTATGAACACGGGGCTTATAAAGAAAAGATGTTTACATCGCATGATTTGAAGTCCCTTTGTACAAACAATGAAAGATGCTAATCTTAATACATTTTCTTTTTTTCTGATTCGTCGCATGCGTTGAAGATAATGAGGGAAAAAATAGCAATCAAATATTACTTCTAAAATGATTCATAAGAATGTTTGCTATCTTAATTCACTTAAGGATTTAGACATTAAAATTTCTTCACTACACTACCAAAATGTTTTTTCTCTTATAACTTAGCTAAGCTTTTGATTTTACAACTGGAAACTAGAAATGGTATGTTTAGCATTTTTTCTAAATACAATCTTTACATAAACACAGTCCTTTTCTTTGGAATATAACAGGGTAATCTTAAAATCTAAGCTTTCATTAGAATTTGAAATCATCCATGATCCCAACCGTTTCAGAAGAAAATTTCCTTAAAACTTAGAGGAAAATGAAAAATTAAAATATAATGAGATTGTATTTTCAAAACCAAAGGTAATGAAACCTTAGTTTATAAGTTTTAATTTTCAGATATCAAAGGCTTAACGTCAAAATTTTAACAATGTTAATATTAAACGGTTCTTTACTTAATTATTCATGATAATTCTTTCGCTAATATCGTTAGTTAAAATCATAATTGTCCCAATAATTACTATAAACATTCTTTATCTTATATAAATCTTAATTTATATTAAAACAACATGGCTAATTTCAATCTCATACTATAACGGTGTGAATTTGGTAAGAACATCATATACAATATCATCTTTTAAGTTTATTAAAATATACCTTTTTATAGTCATCGAAAAAAGATCTTACCTAATGAACTATTTTCAGAAGTAAAATTGTTAAAAATCAAAATGTAAAATCAAAAAAAGTAAAATAAATGAGACATGGAGTAGAATGAGGCGAACGAGGAGTTCTAGCTTGTGGAAATAAGGTCGCCTTGGCGCCACAGTCGAACTTGAGAAGAAGAACAATGAATATGAGGGTTCTTTATATGGAATTTCTACAACATGTAAATGCTGGAAACAAGGACTAACAGGGTTAATTATCTAAAGCAGGGAAAAGGAGAATGAAAATCTATATGGGATGCAACAACAGGTAGAATCAACGTTAAAACTAAGTCAATAAATCCCCAGCAAAACAAGAGATCAGAACGTTGTAATCGTATGCCAGTAGTCGGAAAACATACGTGGAGTCCCTTGAATCCGGAAAAGAGATGTCCCAGCGAGGACAGGGGATGGGGGAGAGTGGGGTAGAGATAGGGATGTACAGGGTGGTGGTGCCAGTGTGCGTGTAAATCGATGGCATGCTTTCTGGCGCCAAGGCCCTGCAGTCAGGGTACCATGGAGACAGGGTGCCAGACAGCAGCGTTTTGAGAGCAGCAGTTGGCGAGATATGTGATACAGAAAACGTAGTTTGCTTAATCATGAGATGTTTTTGTATTCATTTGTTTGACTCGTTTATTAATTGATTGATTGATTGATTGAAAGTTTTCTGGCATCCTGATCTCGTTTATTAAGTTGGATATACTTTGATATAGGATAAGCAACGGTAAACTATTCAAGGCTTAAGTCATTTCTGTTTTCATCGTATTCTTTTTATGAAATAGTATTTCATGAGGAACTGTTTTCATTTGAAACGACGCATGTTAAAAAATTGAGGTCAACAACCTAGCTGAATCCCCTTGGATAATTAAAAAATAACTCGTCGTTACTTTAAGGGTTTTATAATTACAATAAAAAAATTCCTTTAAGTAACTGATCTCAATGAGTAGAGAATTGCGCTCTACCCAGTCATGAAGATTACTCTCAAACATTAACTTTCCTGGCTCTATCCGAAGTCAGACGCTGTCTATTGGGTGTGCCAAACTACAGACAATCCTTGCATGCGTCTCCAGACTTTCCTCTTGCCTGATGTTCAATATCAACTACAGTGTTGAGTTATTATTATTATTATTATTATTATTATTATTATTATTATTATTATTACTATCCAAGCTACAACCCTAAGTGGAAAAGCAAGATACTATAAGCCCAGGGGCTCCAATAGGGAAAAATAACCCAGTGAGGAAAGGAAATAAGGAAATAAATAACTGAAGAGAACAAATTAACAATAAATCATTCTAAAAAAAGTAATGTCAACAGAGATATGTCATATATAAACTATTAACAACGTCAAAAACAAATATGTCATATATAAACTATAAAAAGACTCATGTCCGCCTGGTCAACAAAAAAGCATTTGCTCCAACTTTGAACTTTTGAAGTTAGTCTAGGATCGACTGATAAAATTCCATAATCACAAATATCAATGAATGGCGACATTCATATTACTTGAAAGAATATCTTACCAAGGATTATTATGGTACTTGGAAAACAGTTAAGAAAACAAGGAAAACATTACAGAGACCACAATAATTTCCTCAATTTCCTCTAACAAATACAACTACAATCGAAGCATTTCATATCAATCGAGGGGTAAAACTAAAAGAATCACCCATTCCATTTCCTTTAGTGAATAACATCAAGCCTTATGAAGCAAATGCCAATATGGAAAATCCATATGCAAAAGAAAATTTATTACATCATCTTGGAAGTTTAAATATATCTACGAAAGCTGGAATCTTACATTTTCTTAAATGTATCTTTATGTGGTCTGTCATAATCCAGAACATCTGAACTTACCAAATGAGGTTAACTAATGATAAAAACTTTGTGCGTTTAGGCATTAAATATTCACTTGATTTTATGCAAAATTCCAAGAAATGGACGAACAATTTTAAATTATTTCCATGGCGGACAAAAATGATATAAAGATCAGAAAGACACAAGGGACACATTTGCAGGCTTCTTAGAATTTATGTGAATAATTTGAAAGCTTTTCCTAAAATACCTAAAAAATAAAATCTAATACCAGAGAAGTTAATGAGCTTCAGAGCCTTCGATACTTTAGGTTCTCAGAATGTGGATGAAAGTTGTTTTTTTTTTAAATCAATACAGTAAAAAAGACTAAACAACTTAAATCTTCTTTTTCCAAAGTTATAACTCAACTAGAGGGGCACTCAGTAGAGCGCAGACCTCCAATGCGGCAGCTTATTTCTCGACCTCTTGCTCGACCGTGACCTTGACCATTGACCTTGACCTACCAACATTTAATAATTTCCAGCTTTTTAAATAACAGTTAATCCCTGCAAATTTCATTACTCTACGATTAAAATTGTAGACAGGAAGGGGTTCACAAACAAACACACACACACACACACAGGTGGTAAAACATAACCTCCTACCAACTTGGCAGGCGGAGGTAATTATCATATGAAAAAGAATTGTTCAAATGAGATAATTTTTCATGTAACAAGAAATATTTAACGTAATAAGCGTTCTATAATCAAGATTAAAACTGTATCATAAAGTGTTCAATCAAATAGATTAAAGAGTTTGGTAAAACATATTTACTGCGGATATAAATACAGGCGAATTTGAGAAGTAAATAAATCCAGAGTATATGATTTTAAAAAGTATATGAAAGTACTAATGGTATCATTTTCGTTTTACACTTTGCTTGTTTATTAATAATGCAATTTAATATAACTTTAAGAATAGATAAAAACGATAAAGCACCCATGAAGACATGTCCTTCCTGCAACCGAATTCATCTCATTTCTTGACATGATTTCCTATAATCAAGCCAGGGACTGTAATGAAGGCATGTGAATTTAATGGAATTTCAAGGAAAATAATAAAAAGGTAAATTTTAAAATGCTTTGCTTATTAATTCACATATAGAAGCTAAGCAATAAACCAAGTGTAGTTGAACATTGTTCTTTTCTGTTCATGAAACTAGCGGTTCTTAGAAACATGGATCGTAACGTAAATAATAGTAATTAGCATAATAAGGACTTTCACGTAAATTTCTGAAACGGGCTTCGTCCCTACACATACACCAAATAGTCTGGCCTATTCTTTACAGATTCTCCTCTGTCCTCATACACCTGACAACACTGAGATTACCAAACAATTCTTCTTCGCACAAGGGGTTAACTTCTTAACTGTAATTGTTCAGTGGCTACTTTCCTCTTGGTAAGGGTAGAAAAGACTCTCTAGCTATGGTAAGCAGTTCTTCTAGGAGAAGGACACTCCAAAATCAAATCATTGTTCTCTAGTCTTGGGTAGTGCCATAGCCTCTGTACCATAGTCTTCCATTGTGTTCGGTTAGAGTTCTCTTGCTTGAGGGTACGCTCGGGCACACTATTCTATTTAATTTTCTTCCTCTTGTTTTGTTAATGTTTTTATAGTTTATATAGGAATTATTTATTTTAATGATGTTACTGTTCTTAAAATATTTTATTCTTCCTTGTTTCCTTTCCTCACTGGGCTATTTTCCTTGTTGAGCCCCTGGGCTCATAGCATCCTGCTCTTCCAACTTTCAATTAGGGTTGTAGCTTAGCAATATAATAATAATAATAATAATAATAACAATAATAATATCCATAA
>NC_090764.1:9314081-9321581 GCF_036898095.1 Palaemon carinicauda
TTGCCCACTTCGAAAGGAATGAGTAGGAAAATTACCAGCAATTATATTAATACTTAAGTCAATGTAACGTATATTGTGGGTTTTAACATATCTTCTTTCTAGTATTATGATATTAAATGGAAAAAAAGTTATTCTCAATGAAACATAATGCCCTTATATACTGATATCATGATTATAACAGTAAATACACGGGGAAAAATGCTTATTTGCCCATTTAATATATGAATTTCCCACTTAAACAAATGAGAGAATCAAACTTAAGTATGACTGACGAAAATATATTGATAACCAAATTCATATTCTCGATTGATATTACTTAAAACATATAAAAATTAGATATGACTAATTTTAATTGGATATAACTACTATTGGGAATTTTTTAGTTGCATACAGAAGCAGCGATTTCTACACTGGTACTAATTATCTAATATCAAGGTGGCATGAGAGAAAGCAAAGTAAGTTTAAGGACACAGCAAATTATCAATCATACATACGTAACTGTGTACCCGATACATAAATGAGATATACATATTGAAGCTACATAGCTACATAAAAACAATATATTGCAGATATGATTCAGGCAAAATTAAACGAGGAAAAAGAAAAACTCGTACATAACATAAATAAAATTAATAGTAATTTGCGTTATTTTCAACTATAATGCATTAGTAAATGAACTCCACCTTTGTCGCTATTATCTAAATTGGGGATTGGGCAAGACTGGATTTATAAAATTCAGGTCAACGGTCAGGCACATGGAACGGGGATGTCATTCAGCACTCTCGTGAATAATAATAATAATAATAATAATAATAATCATAATAACAATAACAATAATAACAATATTAAAAATAATAATAATAATAATTAAAAAATCTATATAAAAATCACAAGCAATATATGAAGTGCATTCACACAAGCAAAAAATACCAATTACATTTAAGAAAAACAAACAGGCCTCAAAAATTAATCCAAGAAAAACTAATTCTCGCAAATACCTGACAAAAGCATCATTAAGAACTCCAATACATAATCAGATATGCCCTTGAGTTGGATTCATGTCGCTGATCGTCAAATCTCCAGCAGTGCACCAGAAAAGGGCTCAACAGACTGTCGCAATAAGCAGACTCTGGCGCGCCATCCAAAATAAATTGGTTGGGACTCGATTAATCAGAAGTGCAGCTTAAAGAGCTGTTTCAAATTATGACTATGGCAACTTAAAGAGTTGTTTTATATTGTAACTATGTCCAATTTACACACATATAAACAATGTGTATATAAAATATACGTGGTAGGGGATGATGGTACACACACACACACACACACACACACACATATATATATATATACATATATATACACATACATACATATATATATATATATACACACATATATATATATATATATATATATATACATACATATATATATATATATATATATATATGTATGTATGCATGTATGTATATGTATGTATATGTATGAGAGCGAGCGTCTTTGAAATTTTACATTTACTGATCATGTTTGTAAACATGCACGTGCAAATTTACCCTCAAAGACAACAAATTCGCCAATAAAAAAAAATCATTATTGATCATTTATACCTCAAATCTTTTTGGAAAACCAATCCATATCGTAGGTATTCCTACCTTGAAAAGAACGTACCCCCATTAAATTTCAACATCTAAAATCTGCCATCGTCATTTCAGAATGATCTCGGTACCATGCCCGAATGTTCACAACACGTAAGACACATGACGTAAATTGGTAAAAGAACCATTTAAAGACATATTTGAAAATTATAACTACAAGCACGGGGAGTTCATAAAAATTCCTAACAGGTTTTAACGGAAACAACACGTAGACACATGACGCAAATTGGTAAAAGAACCATTTAAAGACATTTGAAAATTATTACTGCAAGCACGGGGAGTCCATAAAAATTCCTAACAGGTTTTAACGGAAACATAACCAGTTATGCAATACGTCAGCAAAGGTATGACTAATCAAATCATTTCGTTACGGAATACTGATGTAACCCTGGGTAAGACAGAAGTGAGAGTTCTTTTCCATAATGAGTGGCTGGTTTGGCTTCATCAAGGCGATTGACCGTCAAAGAAGAATGTTTCCCTTCTGCCGTTAGTGAATGGAAAATCCTGACTTCTCAGCAGAGATCAACTTCCAAGACTTGTTAGATCACACTTTCCAAAGGATTTAACTGGCTACCAAGTTCTGTTCAACTTCCAAGACTTGTTAGATCACACTTTCCAAAGGATTTAATTGGCTACCAAGTTCTGTTCAACTTCCAAGACTTGTTAGATCACACTTTCCAAAGGATTTAATTGGCTACCAAGTTCTGTTCAACTTCCAAGACTTGTTAGATCACACTTTCCAAAGGATTTAACAGGCTACCAAGTTCTGTTCAACTTCCAAGACTTGTTAGATCACACTTTCCTAAGGATTTAACTGGCTACCAAGTTCTGTTCAACTTCCAAGACTTGTTAGATCACACTTTCCTAAGGATTTAACTGGCTACCAAGTTCTGTTCAACTTCCAAGACTTGTTAGATCACACTTTCCTAAGGATTTAACTGGCTACCAAGTTCTCTTCAACTTCCAAGACTTGTTAGATCACACTTTCCAAAGGATTTAACTGGCTACCAAGTTCTCTTCAACTTCCAAGACTTGTTAGATCACACTTTCCTAAGGATTTAACTGGCTACCAAGTTCTGTTTAACTTCCAAGACTTGTTAGATCACACTTTCCTAAGGATTTAACTGGCTACCAAGTTCTCTTCAACTTCCAAGACTTGTTAGATCACACTTTCCAAAGGATTTAATTGGCTACCAAGTTCTGTTCAACTTCCAAGACTTGTTAGATCACACTTTCCTAAGGATTTAACAGGCTACCAAGTTCTGTTCAACTTCCAAGACTTGTTAGATCACACTTTCCTAAGGATTTAACTGGCTACCAAGTTCTCTTCAACTTCCAAGACTTGTTAGATCACACTTTCCAAAGGATTTAATTGGCTACCAAGTTCTGTTCAACTTCCAAGACTTGTTAGATCACACTTTCCAAAGGATTTAACAGGCTACCAAGTTCTGTTCAACTTCCAAGACTTGTTAGATCACACTTTCCTAAGGATTTAACTGGCTACCAAGTTCTCTTCAACTTCCAAGACTTGTTAGATCACACTTTCCAAAGGATTTAACAGGCTACCAAGTTCTGTTCAACTTCCAAGACTTGTTAGATCACACTTTCCTAAGGATTTAACTGGCTACCAAGTTCTGTTCAACTTCCAAGACTTGTTAGATCACACTTTCCTAAGGATTTAACTGGCTACCAAGTTCTGTTCAACTTCCAAGACTTGTTAGATCACACTTTCCTAAGGATTTAACAGGCTACCAAGTTCCGTTCAACTTCCAAGACTTGTTAGATCACACTTTCCTAAGGATTTAACTGGCTACCAAGTTCTGTTCAACTTCCAAGACTTGTTAGATCACACTTTCCTAAGGATTTAACTGGCTACCAAGTTCTGTTCAACTTCCAAGACTTGTTAGATCACACTTTCCAAAGGATTTAACTGGCTACCAAGTTCTCTTCAACTTCCAAGACTTGTTAGATCACACTTTCCAAAGGATTTAATTGGCTACCAAGTTCTGTTCAATTTCCAAGACTTGTTAGATCACACTTTCCAAAGGATTTAATTGGCTACCAAGTTCCGTCAAGGAGAATCAAAAATTCTCTTGGACAACCTTGTATATACCTGTAAAGTAGGGTTTGATGGAACAACTGGTCTAAGTCTTTATAAACAACCTCATTCAGAATTAAAAGAACGTGATCTTGTTGCTGAAAATAGTCTTTTCATGACTTGCATGGTCCCACTCGACCGACGGTAACAATATGTCCCGTGACCGGAGGGTGACTGGAACAATATTTATTAAATGTAAGATTTTCAAAGTTACAAACAAAGAAGTGAAAATCTATCCACATAAACGATGTATAGTTGGGAGAGAAAAATTTGATAAGACGAAAGGCAACAGATGGCACAGAAAAGGGGAAGGAAGTACAACAGTCTATTTTGTGAAGTACTTAATCTATTCTTCTATTACACAAAAAAAAAAAAAAAATATATATATATATATATATATATATATATATATATATATATATATATATATATATATTTATATGTATATGTATGTATATATATATATATATATATATATATATATATATATATATATATCATATTACCTAAAGAACATCATCTGTTTATTACCTCAAAAATATTTAGGAATTATATTACCAGAAGAACGATAATAAGATAAGAGTAAGATCTCGATTTGTCAGTAACCCACGATCCAAATTACTAGCAAGGAAATTCAATCACATGAATATCCCAAATTTAAAATAATACAATGGAATCACTCAAAACTAAGTTGATAAACAATGAGTACATTAACTTAAAACTTGAACAAACCTGACTAAGAATAATTCAACTTGAAATTAAAGCATTCCAGAATCTTAAAAAGCATGGAAAAATCCACCAAATTTCACAATCATCTTAAAATAAACGACAGCCTATTAAACCTGATGTACTTGTAAGAATAAATCTGAAATTACATTAAATCAGTATTTAAGTAGACTGCTAATACAAAATATATAAAAACACAGTGGCACAATTGAAAGATTTTACTAAGATTTCACTTCGTCTCATATGTTATTTTGAGTGTTTATTCTAAATATTCCAAATAATAATATCACAAAATCAAGTGATATCATTAGTGGACAATAATATTAGCATTAATATCGCAACGACGTTTTCTCTATGGCCAGCATAAGTTGAAATGAAGGAAATCTCAACGCTGATTGATACCATGATAATTTCTTTCTTAGTTAATACAATAATTCATATAGCAAAATTCGATTGACTGAAACATTTCGTAATTCCAGAATGAAATATAACTTCTGCTGTATTTTTTTCTACTATACTTGAGATAAAAATAAAATATACAAATCCCAAGAGATAATTTCAGTTTATACTTAGTTGATATAATTTTTCTTTCAATTTTTTCTAATCTTCACCAATTTCTTATTTATTCAAGTTTAGGTAACTTGATATTCCATCCTTCTCTAAATCCATTTTCATTTCTTTCTCAGTAAAGCAAATGTAAGCTAAAGAAAAGGTTAATCATTCGAAATTCATAATGGAATTATAACACGGAATAACACTGTAATCATTCCAAAACTAACAAATAAACAACATGCATAAACGCAAGATAATGCCAAAATCATACAAAATTGAATGACTTCAAAGAGAAAATAAATTGCAAAAACTGTTACACACAATCGAGATTTAATTATATATACGATATACAGAAACCAGTTCTTAGATGAACACTTCATCTGAATTGACTTGTAGATATGAGTAAGATATGTTTTCATTATCAACTATTGCAAAAAAATATACCTGCTGAGTGCCAGATAGGCAACTACGTTTGGTGCTACCCCCTGTAAAAAGAATATATATATATATATATATATGTATGTATGTATGTATATATATGTATATATACAGTATATATATATATATATATATATATATATATATATATATATATATATATATATATATATATACATGTACGTATGGATGTCTCTATGTGCTCGTGTGTTGGTGTGTATACAATGTGTGTGTATGTATGTATGTATGCGTATATATATATATATATATATATATATATATATATATATATATATATATATATATATATATACACATATATATATATATATATATATACACCAGTCTAATAAGCAATAAAGGAAAATAAATTTGCTACGATGGCTGGTAAGACTAAGGGTATGAACTCAAATCAATTTACCTCTGCTTATGTCAGCCTCTCTCTTATCTCACATGTGAGAATTCAAACTCCATCATCTAAGGCCTAAATCATCAACCAAAGTCCCCTGTAGATTCAGAACCTTGCTACGATAAGCGAAGCAAAAGAAAATGAAGAAATTCAAAGTCAAAAGGCATCATTGAAAACGACCGAAAATCGACCTCCTGATGCCACTGAGTCTTAACTTTTTCCATCCAGATAAAACTAATATTCGCCAGATTGAGAGCGGTAACATCGAGCACACAAACTACAAAAAAGTACATGCTAAGCTCTTCCTGCATTAATAAGACAGCAGGAACAGTTAGCATACGTATATGCATTATTCAAGGCACCACACTATCCGGTGCACACACACGCAAGAGCACGCACGCACAAACATATATATGCAGTGATATATATATATATATATATATATATATATATATATATATATATATATATATATATATATATATATATACATATATATATATATACAGTATATATATATATCTATATATATATATATACAGTATATATAATATACATATATATATATATATCTATATATATATATATAAATATATATATATATATATATATATATATATATATAGAGAGAGAGAGAGAGAGAGAGAGAGAGAGAGAGAGAGAGAGAGAGAGAGAGAGAGAAATGGGTGTATGTGTTTGTGCATGTGTGCGTCTTTGACATTGTACATCTAGCCTATATAGTTACATACACATGTGCGTCTTTGAATTTATTTATCTACCTACATATCCAACTATAAACATATACAGATAGATAGATATATTGTATGTATAAGAGAGTGAATGATAGTTACATTCCAAATAACATCTACGTTAATTACTGACACAAAATAAAAATCAGGCTGTTAAATTACACTTTGGGAAAAGCCCTCCCCCTTTAAAAAAAAAAAAAAAAAAAAAAAAAAAAAAAAAAAAAAAAAAAAAAAAAAAAAAAATTTCTTAATGAAGTCAACAGAGGCTAAGAAAATCAATGAATCACAAAATATCAAATATAAACATTTAGAGTAATGAAGGGGGCGGGGGTAAGAGAAGTAGGGAGGGGGGCGGATGGGTGTTAGCCTACCCAACACGTTTCAAAACGATTCGTGGTGCCTGGACGCGATGCTCACTGACTCACTCACTCAGTCTCTTCCCTCTTCAGTATCCCAATGGCCTTGGTAAAGTGTGGTTGTCCCATCTTGCGTCTCCATAGCGACGCTCGAATTATCCCTTTGTGTTGTAATCGTCTGTCGATCGCACTAGAAGATGGTGCCGAGGTTCACGGTATTCAAGACTCTGGAATCTGATTGTGTTTCACAGAAAGACCTCACGAGAACTGATGCATCAAGGTGTCGATAAAAAATGACCTGTCATTTTTTTCAAAAGATGCTGAAGGTGACAGCTCTTATTAGTGTCGAGACAGGGTGATGCCAACAGCCCCGTGAATGCATACTGACTGTCTGGGTCAAAGGTTTAATAATTAAAACGTAATTGCGATGAAAATTTAAACCATTTATCTGAATCCGATGCTACAACGTTTTGAAACAATTACTAAATATTTAGGATGGTACTCCGCATTTTTTTCT
>NC_090764.1:9326581-9331581 GCF_036898095.1 Palaemon carinicauda
TTGCATTATACTATGAAATTGCGCTCTAAACTTGAATTATATTCTAATATTGCCCTTGAAACTTGCTTTATACTATGAAATTGCGCTTTAAACATGCATTATATTCTAAAATTGCCCTTGAAACTTGCTTTATACTATAAAATTGCGCTTTAAACTTGCATTATATTCTAAAATTGCCCTTGAAACTTGCTTTATACTATGAAATTGCGCTTTAAACTTGAATTATATTCTAAAATTGCCCTTGAAACTTGCATTATACTCAGAAATTGCCCTTGAAACTTCCATTATACTCTGAAATTGCACTTGAAACTTGCATTATACTATGAAATTGCCCTTGAAACTTGCATTATGCTCAGAAATTGCCTCTGAAACTTGCATTATACTATGAAATTGCGCTTTAAACTTGAATTATATTCTAAAATTGCCCTTGAAACTTGCTTTATACTATGAAATTGCGCTTTAAACTTGCATTATATTCTAAAATTGCCCTTGAAACTTGCATTTTACTATGAAATTGCGCTCTAAACTTGAATTATATTCTAATATTGCCCTTGAAACTTGCCTTATACTATGAAATTGCGCTTTAAACTTGCATTATATTCTAAAATTGCCCTTGAAACTTGCTTTATACTATAAAATTGCGCTTTAAACTTGCATTGTATTCTAAAATTGCCCTTGAAACTTGCTTTATACTATGAAATTGCGCTTTAAACTTGCATTATATTCTAAAATTGCCCTTGAAACTTGCTTTATACTATGAAATTGCGCTTTAAACTTGCATTATATTCTAAAATTGCCCTTGAAACTTGCATTATACTCAGAAATTGCCCTTGAAACTTCCATTATACTCTGAAATTGCACTTGAAACTTGCATTATACTCAGAAATTGCCCTTAAAACTTGCATTATGCTCAGAAATTGCCTCTGAAACTTGCATTATACTATGAAATTGCCCTTGAAACTTGAATTATATTCTAAAATTGCCCTTGAAACTTGCTTTATACTATGAAATTGCGCTTTAAACTTGCATTATATTCCAAAATTGCCCTTGAAACTTGCTTTTTACTATGAAATTGCGCTTTAAACTAGCATTATACTCAGAAATTGCCCTTGAAACTTGCATTATACTCAGAAATTGCCCTTGAAACTTCCATTATACTCTGAAATTGCACTTGAAACTTGCATTATACTATGAAATTGCCCTAGAAACTTGCATTATGCTCTAAAATTGCCCCTGAAACTTGCATTATACTATGAAATTGCGCTCTAAACTTGAATTATATTCTAATATTGCCCTTGAAACTTGCTTTATACTATGAAATTGCGCTTAAAACTTGCATTATATTCTAAAATTGCCCTTGAAACTTGCTTTATACTATGAAATTGCGCTTTAAACTTGCATTATATTCTAAAATTGCCCTTGAAACTTGCTTTATACTATGAAATTGCGCTTTAAACTTGCATTATATTCTAAAATTGCCCTTGAAACTTGCATTATACTATAAAATTGCCCTTGAAACTTGCATTATGCTCAGAAATTGCCTCTGAAACTTGCATTATACTATGAAATTGCGCTTTAAACTTGAATTATATTCTAAAATTGCCCTTGAAACTTGCTTTATACTATGAAATTGCGCTTTAAACTTGCATTATATTCTAAAATTGCCCTTGAAACTTGCTTTTTACTATGAAATTGCGCTTTAAAACTTGCATTATACTCAGAAATTGCCCTTGAAACTTGCATTATACTCAGAAATTGCCCTTGAAACTTCCATTATACTCTGAAATTGCACTTGAAACTTCCATTATACTCTGAAATTGCACTTGAAACTTGCATTATACTCAGAAATTGCCCTTGAAACTTCCATTATACTCTGAAATTGCACTTGAAACTTGCATTATACTATGAAATTGCACTTGAAACTTGCATTATATTCTAAAATTGCCCTTGAAATTTGCATTATACTATGAAATTGCCCTTGAAACTTCCATTATACTCTGAAATTGCACTTGAAACTTGCATTATACTAAGAAATTGCGCATGAAACTTGCATTATGCTCAGAAATTGCCTCTGAAACTTGCATTATACTATGAAATTGCGCTTTAAACTTGAATTATATTCTAAAATTGCCCTTGAAACTTGCTTTATACTATGAAATTGCGCTTTAAACTTGCATTATATTCTAAAATTGCCCTTGAAACTTGCATTATACTATGAAATTGCGCTTTAAACTTGCATTATACTCAGAAATTGCCCTTGAAACTTCCATTATACTCTGAAATTGCACTTGAAACTTCCATTATACTCTGAAATTGCCCTTGAAACTTGCATTATGCTCTAAAATTGCCCCTGAAACTTGCTTTATACTATGAAATTGCGCTCTAAACTTGAATTATATTCTAATATTGCCCTTGAAACTTGCTTTATACTATGAAATTGCGCTTTAAACTTGCATTATATTCTAAAATTGCCCTTGAAACTTGCTTTATACTATGAAATTGCGCTTTAAACTTGCATTATATTCTAAAATTGCCCTTGAAACTTGCTTTATACTATGAAATTGCGCTTCAAACTTGCATTATATTCTAAAATTGCCCTTGAAACTTGCTTTATACTATGAAATTGCGCTTTAAACTTGCATTATATTCTAAAATTGCCCTTGAAACTTGCATTATACTCAGAAATTGCCTTTGAAACTTCCATTATACTCTGAAATTGCACTTGAAACTTGCATTATACTATGAAATTGCGCTTGAAACTTGCATTATGCTCAGAAATTGCCTCTGAAACTTGCATTATACTATGAAATTGCGCTTTAAACTTGAATTATATTCTAAAATTGCCCTTGAAACTTGCTTTATACTATGAAATTGCGCTTTAAACTTGCATTATATTCTTAAATTGCCCTTGAAATTTGCTTTTTACTATGAAATTGCGCTTTAAACTTGAATTATACTCAGAAATTGCCCTTGAAACTTGCATTATACTCAGAAATTGCCCTTGAAACTTCCATTATACTCTGAAATTGCACTTGAAACTTGCATTATACTATGAAATTGCACTTGAAACTTGCATTATACTATGAAATTGCGCTTGAAACTTGCATTATATTCTAAAATTGCCCTTGAAACTTGCATTATACTATGAAATTGCGCTTTAAACTTGCATTATATTCTAAAATTGCCCTTGAAACTTGCTTTATACTATGAAATTGCGCTTTAAACTTGCATTATATTCTAAAATTGCCCTTGAAACTTGCTTTATACTATGAAATTGCGCTTTAAACTTGCATTATATTCTAAAATTGCCCTTGAAACTTGCATTATACTATAAAATTGCCCTTGAAACTTGCATTATGCTCAGAAATTGCCTCTGAAACTTGCATTATACTATGAAATTGCGCTTTAAACTTGAATTATATTCTAAAATTGCCCTTGAAACTTGCTTTATACTATGAAATTGCGCTTTAAACTTGCATTATATTCTAAAATTGCCCTTGAAACTTGCTTTTTACTATGAAATTGCGCTTTAAACTTGCATTATACTCAGAAATTGCCCTTGAAACTTGCATTATACTCAGAAATAGCCCTTGAAACTTCCATTATACTCTGAAATTGCACTTGAAACTTCCATTATACTCTGAAATTGCACTTGAAACTTGCATTATACTCAGAAATTGCCCTTGATACTTCCATTATACTCTGAAATTGCACTTGAAACTTGCATTATACTATGAAATTGCACTTGAAACTAGCATTATATTCTAAAATTGCCCTTGAAATTTGCATTATACTATGAAATTGCCCTTGAAACTTCCATTATACTCTGAAATTGCACTTGAAACTTGCATTATACTAAGAAATTGCGCATGAAACTTGCATTATGCTCAGAAATTGCCTCTGAAACTTGCATTAAACTATGAAATTGCGCTTTAAACTTGAATTATATTCTAAAATTGCCCTTGAAACTTGCTTTATACTATGAAATTGCGCTTTAAACTTGCATTATATTCTAAAATTGCCCTTGAAACTTGCTTTTTACTATGAAATTGCGCTTTAAACTTGCATTATACTCAGAAATTGCCCTTGAAACTTCCATTATACTCTGAAATTGCACTTGAAACTTGCATTATACTATGAAATTGCCCTTGAAACTTGCATTATGCTCTAAAATTGCCCCTGAAACTTGCTTTATACTATGAAATTGCGCTCTAAACTTGAATTATATTCTAATATTGCCCTTGAAACTTGCTTTATACTATGAAATTGCGCTTTAAACTTGCATTATATTCTAAAATTGCCCTTGAAACTTGCTTTATACTATGAAATTGCGCTTTAAACTTGCATTATATTCTAAAATTGCCCTTGAAACTTGCTTTATACTATGAAATTGCGCTTCAAACTTGCATTATATTCTAAAATTGCCCTTGAAACTTGCTTTATACTATGAAATTGCGCTTTAAACTTGCATTATATTCTAAAATTGCCCTTGAAACTTGCATTATACTCAGAAATTGCCTTTGAAACTTCCATTATACTCTGAAATTGCACTTGAAACTTGCATTATACTATGAAATTGCGCTTGAAACTTGCATTATGCTCAGAAATTGCCTCTGAAACTTGCATTATACTATGAAATTGCGCTTTAAACTTGAATTATATTCTAAAATTGCCCTTGAAACTTGCTTTATACTATGAAATTGCGCTTTAAACTTGCATTATATTCTTAAATTGCCCTTGAAACTTGCTTTTTACTATGAAATTGCGCTTTAAACTTGCATTATACTCAGAAATTGCCCTTGAAACTTGCATTATACTCAGAAATTGCCCTTGAAACTTCCATTATACTCTGAAATTGCACTTGAAACTTGCATTATACTATGAAATTGCACTTGAAACTTGCATTATACTATGAAATTGCGCTTGAAACTTGCATTATATTCTAAAATTGCCCTTGAAACTTGCATTATACTATGAAATTGCGCTTTAAACTTGCATTA
>NC_090764.1:9336581-9349745 GCF_036898095.1 Palaemon carinicauda
TATATATATATATATGTATTGCATATATATATATATATATATATATATATATATATATATATACATATGTTTGTGTGTGGGTGCATACATATATATGATATATATACATATATGCACACACACATATATATATATATATATCTATATATATATATATAGAGAGAGAGAGAGAGAGAGAGAGAGAGAGAGAGAGAGAGAGAGAGAGAGAGAGAGAGAGAGAGAGAGAGAGAGAGAGCCGCAGTATCCAGGAGATATTGGGAACGTATGGACGGGAACAAGTATAAATGGGCCAATTCAAGGTCTGTTTGGCCAAGACTGGTTGTGGCAAGAAAGAAAGGTTGCAATGTCATGCATGTACGGACCAGGATTGTCTAAGTATTAAATGAGATTTTTTTTTGAGAGAGAAAGAAACGTTTTTAGAGAGATTCTAAATGCGCACAGATTGGTTCGGCAAGCAGAACAGATTGATATATACAAAGGTAATCGGCATAGAAGGGCATGGCATAGAGGGCAGATATGGAATATATTTCTTATGGAAATATATATGGAAAATGAGATTTATTTTTGTTAATATATTGTTGGCATAGAGGGCAGATATGGAATATATTTCTTATGAAAATATATATGGAAAATGAGATTTATTTTTGTTAATATATTGTTGGGCAAGACATAGAGGGCATATATGGAATACGTTTTTTTTTTTTTTTTTGGAAACAAGTGAAAAGGGAATCTATAGCTGGAAATATATTGTTTTCAAATACAAATATCCATAAATATCTTTGGAAACTGTAAAATGAGGAGGACAACGGTTTTTTTTTATTGAAGTGATCCACATACTAGACTAAGGCTGCACTAACAATAACGACTGGTGACATTATCTAATCACAATTTGGTTGAAGCCAAAGTTCAAATGAATAAAAATTCAATTTACAACAGAATAGGTTGAAGGTAAATATAAAGCCCATGTAAACTTCAAGGATCGGGTCAAGGATTTAGCGGTGAGAATTTGAGGTTTTATAAGGGAGAAAAGGTTAGTAGGATGAAAACAAATGGGTTTAGTAAAAGATAAACATGGAACTTTTCATGTGTAATTACATGACAGATGATATGATAAAGGTCAGTAATAAAATAAAAATTAGATTAGTTAGGACTTTAAATCCAATGAAAAAAAAAATTATCAAACAATCTAATATAAGAAATCTGGATAAAATAAATGCTCTATGAGGTGAATGCAGTGAGCGAACGACAGGAAGCGAATTTTTTATTACATATTTAATGCGGGGGCTAAAAAAGAAAGAGACAGAGGCAGGGCGGAAGGAAGTAGAAAGGGTTAGTATAAAATTGTATGTGCTTTAAGAAACTGAATTATTGATTCTCAATACGAATGAGATGGACAGATTGCTAAAGCTGTGGTGTTGAATTTAGTGCATATGTGTAGAAGTCATAAAATGGTTAGCATAAGTAGCAGGTTGGATCTGTGTTTTTCAAGATATTCTGGTCAAAGGAATGAGTATACATCAAAGAAGAAAACAAAGACGAAACTAGTTAGGATTCAATCGGTATTATCATTTTTTTCTTTGTTGTTTACTGCATCTGAGCATCGCCTGTTTCTGTAATTTTTATGCGCGCACACATCATATATATATATATATATATATATATATATATATATATATATATATATCCGACTCTCGGATAGGGGAGAGGAAGTAGTCATACCCTAGTAAGAGGAGGGATGCATAAACGTGTGTGCATACGTGCATACCTATCTAAATATTTAGCAGCCCATTTTGACGGGTAACGTACACCACTATAAAAATAATTACGAAACATGTATAAGTATATATACTATATATAGGGATATATACACATATACAGGTTATGTAAGTATACACACACATACATACATACATTATATATATATATATATATATATATATATATATATATATATATATATATATATATATAATATGCTACAGTTATATAACAACAACATGTATGATACGGAAATAACCCCGCCTCCAAGTATTCCCAATCGAACTTCATTTTGTTTCATGATATTTCCTTTCAATATTGGAAGCCATAAACACATCATAACGCAGCCTCCCACAACCGTCAGATGCTCCAGTAATATCTCCCAGCACGCTCCTTTTTCTCTCCTTTATTGACTTCGACGACATATTATCGAAAACTTTTTTTTTTTTTGTGCCCCCAACAATGCTAGAGGCTCTTCCTTTCGTCCCAACCTTACTCTTTTAAAAAGAAAAAAGAAGAAAAAAAAGATAAAAACTAGTGTGTCTAAGTTTCCTTCAATTGAGACGCGACCCTTGCATTCACTCGTTGTTTTTCCTTCAATTCTGTTACTATACTTCTTTTTACTCCCAATAAATGAACGAAAACTGTCGTACCTAAAAGTTTCCTTAGACTGAGACGCGACCCTTACATTCATTCATTCATTCATTGTTTTTCCTTCAATTCTGTTACTACACCTCTTTTTACTCCCAATAAATGAACGAAAACTGTCGTACCTAAAAGTTTCCTTAGACTGAGACGCGACCCTTACATTCATTCATTCATTCATTCATTGTTTTTCCTTCAATTCTGTTACTACACCTCTTTTTACTCCCAATAAATGAATGAAAACTGTCGTACCTAAAAGTTTCCTTAGACTGAGACGCGACCCTTACATTCATTCACTCATTGTTTTTCCTTCAATTCTGTTACTATACTTCTTTTTACTCCCAATAAATGAATGAAAACTGTCGTACCTAAAAGTTTCCTTAGACTGAGACGCGACCCTTACATTCATTCATTCATTCATTGTTTTTCCTTCAATTCTGTTACTACACCTCTTTTTACTCCCAATAAATGAACGAAAAGTGTCGTACCTAAAAGTTTCCTTAGACTGAGACGCGACCCTTACATTCATTCATTCATTCATTGTTTTTCCTTCAATTCTGTTACTACACCTCTTTTTACTCCCAATAAATGAATGAAAACTGTCGTACCTAAAAGTTTCCTTAGACTGAGACGCGACCCTTACATTCATTCATTCATTCATTCATTGTTTTTCCTTCAATTCTGTTACTACACCTCTTTTTACTCCCAATAAATGAATGAAAACTGTCGTACCTAAAAGTTTCCTTAGACTGAGACGCGACCCTTACATTCATTCATTCATTCATTCATTGTTTTTCCTTCAATTCTGTTACTACACCTCTTTTTACTCCCAATAAATGAATGAAAACTGTCGTACCTAAAAGTTTCCTTAGACTGAGACGCGACCCTTACATTCATTCACTCATTGTTTTTCCTTCAATTCTGTTACTATACTTCTTTTTACTCCCAATAAATGAATGAAAACTGTCGTACCTAAAAGTTTCCTTAGACTGAGACGCGACCCTTACATTCATTCATTCATTCATTGTTTTTCCTTCAATTCTGTTACTACACCTCTTTTTACTCCCAATAAATGAATGAAAACTGTCGTACCTAAAAGTTTTCTTAGATGAGACGCGACCCTTGCATTCACTCATTGTTTTTCCTTCAATTCGGTTACTATGCTTCTTTTTCCTTCCAATAAATGAATGAATAAATACAAAATTTAGGCCACAAGTCAAGCACTGGAACATCAAGGCCCTTCAGCGTTATATACCGGTTCAAATGTTATTGTATTAAAGTGGTGTGATTGGTTTTATAGGTTAAAATGATACCAAATGGTGTAAGTGAACGGGTATGGTTGAGTAATATGTATTAATCAACCATACTCGTTCACTTACACCATTTGGTACCATTTTAACCTATAAAACCAATCACACCACTTTCATATTTCATACAATAACATTTAAATGTGAATTAAGAGGGAATTAAAAAATATTAAATAAATAACTTAATGAAATTAATTAAAGCTCGTAATATAACTTAATACTATATACATTTTTTTCAAGTTAAAGCAAGTGCAGATAGACACACAAGTCCCTAGTACACATTGTTCTAAAAGACTGCACCCTGGCACACCCTTACTTCGCAGAGTAAAAAGCTAGTGTAGAAAGGTACAGAGGTGTTGGGCTGGGCTAAACAGAGGAACTTGCCGTGAAGTAAGGATGTGGCTGGGTGCATTTCCTCAGAGAGGTGTACCATGAGTTCCTGTGTCCAACTGTACCTGGCCATACAATTGGCTTCTTCAAAATAGAGTGGGCTAATGGTATCATAGGTATTAGCTTTTCTTATTGGGAGCCTTTTTCAGTGATTTGCCGTTTGGTATAGGCAAAACATGCGTTGATGTAAAGGGCGCAAACATCACAATAATAATTTCATTCACAAATGTCTTCATAATAAAACATTTCCAATTTGGTAACATAATTGAAACGAGGTATCGTAAATTAAATTTGTCCTCGGAATATTTCAGCTTCCATTGACATTCAAATGTTTTCTTGCACAAAATTTTAGGTGTAATTATAATTTATATATAAAGGGTAAAATTCCCAATCAGTTATGAAAAGATGGTAACCGATATTACTCAACATACATATGTATTCTCAATCGACGTGAATTAACAAGTAACATTTACATGCGTGAACTTATCTTTCAACATATACGAACATTTGTTTTATTCGTAAATGCCCTTAATAAATCAATATCATCAAATACATGTACATAAATTAATCATTCCTAATCATGTGCAGAAAATTCTTAAGCTAACTTGTTCTCACTTGGTTAAAGAGAGGTTAGTTAGTTTTTTGTTTTTTTTTAAGTACTTAAGTCACGTGTTTTCCATCCGGGTCTTCGGAATCCACACCATATCACATCCTGTTTCTCGTTTGAAAATAATTTACACATTTTCTTGAAATCAGTAACTATAATCATGCTTTTGCCACTTCTACTTTTCAATTATTTACCCAAACTCATCTCCATGTTTATGAAATGTGTGAAGGTGTACTGCTCTTGCTTTACTGTATTTGGAGATTATTTTTACATAAGTATCTACTCATTAAGAAGGGAACACTTCCTTGTGAAAACACTAGTATTTGACTTCTTGTCATTTTTTTTAATGTCAATTAAATACTCCAGAACATAAACCAGACTCATTTTACTTCGTCTGTTGGGGAACTCTGTAATTTAATCTTACAAAGAGTTCATAGAGAATGTAAATATAAACGTCTAAACTTTCTTACTTGGTATACTGTCTCATGAATGAAACTTTAATTTGCATTGCATGACTCTTACAGACTGAAAATTATTAACAATATATAATTAAAATCTGAACAAAACAATGTAATGCATTTGTAATTCCTTAACTTCCTTTAGTTTAAACATGAATAAAGTGAGGAACGTGAAAAAAATACTAAGAAAAGTTGACCTCGTATCTCAAGCCGACTCATTTTTCATACCAGAAACAATACTCTTGACAACCAGAGAATAAAACAAAAGTTTTAACTTTGCAGAGTCAGCACAGATTGATCTTTGATTTTTGCTGTATAACTTGAGTTTGGAGAACCGTTCTAGTCACAAAGGTAAGAAAAAAAATTGTTATTCCATAACTCACTTTTTCAAATTTTTCATGTTTTCTACATCACACCTTTATTTCAAAGGAAATTCCCAATTTTTATCTCAAAATTCTTATGATAAATAAAGTTTTCCTAGCTCAAAAATACCCTAAGGAAAAAAAAGGTGGAAGCGAGCTTATTTTTTCATTAATGAGTTCTTAAAAAACAAGTTATAATGATTATATTGATAACACTCCACAAAATCAATTCGCTTCTTCTTCGTGTGTTTAAAGTTTATTGACAAAGTTTCGGCTTATTCCCAAAAGTAACGGATACTTGCCAATGATTGCACAGGTGAGGCATGCTTGTCTTTCACGTTACGAATGTGCTGTAAGTCTAAAATGATTGGAATGTACAAACTAAAATAAGCGTCGTTAGAGTACTCAATTTATTCCCTTTCTCCATATGAGAAGTATTTTTACTAATAAAGGCCTAAGAGAAGTACTTTTATTATGAAACAGAACCAGAAGCTTGCGAAATTTATTAAAATTCATTAATTGGTAACTTACAGATATGAGAGAGAGAGAGAGAGAGAGAGAGAGAGAGAGAGAGAGAGAGAGAGAGAGAGAGATATTATTACTAATAAACGCGCTAAGAGAAGTACCACTATAGTGAAATATAACCAGAAGCTTGAGAAGTTTATTAAAATTTATTAATCGGTACCTTACTGATATGAGAGAGAGAGAGAGAGAGAGAGAGAGAGAGAGAGAGAGAGAGAGAGAGAGAGAGAGAGAGAGAGAGAGAGAGAGAGAGAGTATTATTACTAATAAACGCGCTAAGAGAAGTACCACTATAGTGAAATATAACCAGAAGCTTGAGAAGTTTATTAAAATTTATTAATCGGTACCTTACTGATATGAGAGAGAGAGAGAGAGAGAGAGAGAGAGAGAGAGAGAGAGAGAGAGAGAGAGAGGAGAGAGAGAGAGAGAGAGCACTACTCGTGGAAGTGTACGAGCACCGTCATACCTGCGCTTACTTGTTAACACAAAACATATATAGAAGCTTTTTTCTTCATAAATTCATAAGCTTAACAAATAATTCACACCTAAAAGATATCAAATGAAAAATATAACATTTACTGTCAAATCTTAAAAATATTAAGGCGTGAAAAATAAAGATTCTTTCCCAGACGAGTATCTGACACTTGATATAATATTACGTATTGAAAAAGCAATATTATTCTTTTCTTAAAGTTTCTGTGAATGAAAATTGGCAATAGCAGTTTAGATCCGTTTAGAAAATACAATTTTAATGATTTTCCTCATACAATTGAGCTGAAAACCTAACTTACAAAGGGGTAAGAATTTTACGTGAGATTACAATTTCAAAGGGAACCCAAGAACCCAATTTATTGCACTTCGAAAAACTAGCAAGTATGGGAATTATCAAAAACTAAATTCAGGCCAAGGTTCAGCACATTTGTGTCGACTTGAGTTCCCAAGTCAAGTACTATCCTTGCTACCTAAAAGTACCAAGATAAAATTATATGAACTCGCTGTGAAATCACATTAAACGCAGTAGTTATTCCCTAGAACCGTGGACAGTCTTACTATCGTTTAATAAATGAATATAACTTGTCAATATATCCATACTACACCTACTGGAATTAGAAACACTATAGTCAATTTGTTTTAATTAGGCGCATTAGCACCAACTCGCAGCGGTGGCCTGTTAGCTCGGAAATGTTTCCTGATCGCTGATTGGTTAGAACTATCTTGTCAGGAAACTTTAACGAGCTAAAAGGGCACCGCTGCGAGTCGGTGCAAATCTGCCTCGCTACAAAAAAATGACTATAGGCTGACAGCCTTATAAAAAACTACAGTAATCTCTGCGATATCTGTGATATGTTGACATATAATCATAGTGATATTCAGTTCAAAAAGTTCAGTCACTCATACTCCTTACCCACTCATCATGTCTATACTAACTGTATTGATTTTGATCACAGCAAGATATATTTACCCATCCCTCCAAAGGAACTTGAAAAGGAAGTGAAAATAGTGA
This sequence comes from Palaemon carinicauda, assembly GCF_036898095.1. Classification (NCBI taxonomy): domain Eukaryota; kingdom Metazoa; phylum Arthropoda; class Malacostraca; order Decapoda; family Palaemonidae; genus Palaemon; species Palaemon carinicauda. Next base: position 9,344,135 of record NC_090764.1, read on the forward strand.
GCGAACTACTTCAGTTTGGAAAGGATGATTAATTCAATCTCAGTTCTTTTCATCTCTTAAGATTACCCGAGTCTCTAGAGTAGTTAGAAATATCTGAAACACTTAATTCGAAACTATATTAAAATGGACTTAAACAATTTCCTTAGATTACGAAAAAAAAATTAAATAAGAGAAGTCAGTAATACAGAATTTCCCCTATATATATATTAAAAAATAACTGTCTATATATATATATAATATATATATATATATATATATATATATATATATATACATATACATATATGTATGTATCTATCTATATATATATATATATATATATATATATATATATATATATATAATACTTATATATATGTGTATATATAAATGAAAATATATGTATTTATTTATATATCTACACACATATATATGTGTATATATATACAGATATATATATATATATATATATATATATATATATATATATATATATATATATATATATATATATTCCGGTTATATTGAGCTCTTTCCATCCCTCAGTTCCCACAGTTATGGGGAAAGGAAATAGTCATAGCCTGGTAAAAAGGGGGGCTTGAGAGAGTGTGTGTGTGTGTGTGTGTGTGTGTGTGTGTGTGTGTGTGTGTGTGTGTGTATCTATGAGAATATTCAGCAGTTATTTCGGACGGGTCGCGTACATTAGTACTATATAAACGATAAAAATAAATTAAGTCCCCTCATATAAAAAAATCCCTTTCAATCGACAACTCTCACATTTCCCAATTTATCATTCAAATTACGTTACAAAAGCCAGCAAACGCCGGGCGAAAAGGAGTGCAATTTCTATCATATTACGATGCTCCCCAATTCTAGCGAAAATTGGTTTTCTCGGAAGAAGCATAGAGAGGCAACTGGGTGTCCCTGAATCCCTAAGGAAGAGATTTGGTTCAGGATTCAGTACTTGTTTTTTTTCAATTGACAGTGTCTCTACAGATAAGAAGGAAGATTTCAAACGTTCAAAATGATGAGTGATGACGAAAGATTTTAATTGAAAAATAGGCTAAGAAGATATTTCTCGGAAGAACTTGAAGATCCCCATTTCTTGAAATAATGATAAAATAGAAGTATACATGAGAATAAGAATAACAAAGGCACAAACAGTTACTTATAACAGTATAAAAGGAATAAAACTTCTTCCTAAAAAAATGCACATATAACCATCCAAACTGTTATATTGGAAACTCCCAAATATATTCAAATTACATATTTAAAGTTTATTTTGGAGGATTACAAATTACCCTGCTGTAAAATAATGAACAATTCGGGTCACAATATACACCCTATTCAGTTTACAAAGTTGAAAAAACCATCACGATCATCTCCTCCTACCCCTATTGACGCAAAGGGGCTCGGTAAGATTTCCCCAGCTTTTAATTCAATACTTCTCCATTCATCATCTATGCCACGCTTTATAGTTCTCAGCCATCAGTTAAACCATCTTCATCACTTAACTAAGGAAATTTTCCAACAATCATAGTAATATATGAATAAAAAAAGAACAAAAATTTCCCAAATCAACTTTATCAAAAGAAAACACGTGACTATACCAATAAACTGTAGGCAGAAAATTATTTACTTGACGTTAGTAGTATAATAGACTAATAAAACCAGATCTTAAGCTTCGCTTCATTCACAGATTACCCACAAGAACGGTGGAAGAGTCACACCCAAATTTGATGGAGCACCTAAAGATTAAATAATTCTTACAGAAAAATTCAGCAAAGACTTCAATTGGACCCTTGTTAGAAAATCTAATACGTACAGTTGGGCACAGGAATTCATGGTACACCTCGCTCTGAGAAAGTGCAACCAGCCACACTCTTACTGCGAGATGAATTCCTGTTTAGCCACGCCCACCACCTTTTCCCTCTTCCCTGACACTATCTGTTTGGTTACTCACCACTTTGGAGCGTGGTGTGCCAGGAACTGCTGTCTCTAACCGTACTATATTGCGGACATCTTTAGGGCTTTTGGTATTTGTGATAGTGAGTAGGTAAAAGCTTATACTTTTTAGCCCTAGAATAAAAGGAGCATAATATAGCTAGTGTAGGGATGCCGCGTTCCTCATTCCATGAATCTTCAATTACAGATTTAATCCGACACGCCCACTTTATCAGTCATTCAGATTCACACGCCTTAATCTTGTGTTTAAATACTTATTTGTCAATCCACCTTCATCAATTAGCCTTTTCATGCTTTGCCTTCTATTTTCCTACAAGTTGCTATTCAATAGGAATATTTATTGTATACTAGTGTACGCAATCCGTCAAAACTGACGGCTAAATATTTAGATAAATAAACAAACAAACGCACACACCCCAAAACCCTTCTCACCACGGTTTGACTATTCCCTCTCCCCAACCCGAGTTATACGGATGACAATGCCGCTATGCGTGACCGGAAAGAAATATACGTGTGTATATATATATACATATAAACAGACGCTTCTTCTTTATAACATATGGAAGATGTAAAAATAAATTAAAGAGAGTGATGTTTTCTTAAAATAAAAAGTCCTTGCCTTGCCGATGGCTTGCGGAAAATAAAACATTGAAAATTTCAACTTAATTTGAAAAAATGTTTCTCAAAGAACTTCCCGACACAATGAACATTAATTGAACTTTCAGGTAGGAAGTTAAAATAGAAAAGAAATCACTATGCGCATGCATTAGCATGTGAAATAAACTAGGAGAGAGAGAGAGAGAGAGAGAGAGAGAGAGAGAGAGAGAGAGAGAGAGAGAGAGAGAGAGAGAGATTCTTCCCAAGCTTTCACAAATCTCCCCTTCCCCTCGTTTTTAAACTAAAAAAAATAAATACTTAATATTCACGTTCATCTCCTCCTACGCCTATTGACGCAAAGGGCCTCGGTTAGATTTCGCCAGTCGTCCTCTATCTTGAGCTTTTAATTCAATATTGAGACTTGATATTAAGTCTAAATAAATTTGTTTACTTTTTTCTCCATTTCACTTTCAAATCTTGGGGACATGATAAATTTTACATCCTTCAACTGCTTATGTACAATCAATATCATTATCAGTTTATGAGTTAAAGCCACTAAACGAAATATAATGCTCTTCTATTCTCCCTTTCTCTCATTTATTTAAGGATTAATATTACCAATTTACAATTACTTTCCTTAACATCTATAAAATGGTACATGTTAGAAGCAGAGCTCCATGTATTTTATTTAACCAGGACATATCAACAAATGTTCTCATTCCTTAACAATTACCTCTAAAGGGTTAACAATATGAAATTCAGAAATTTTGAAACCACTTTGATATCAAATACAATACAAAGAAAAACGAATACATTCTAAACATCTCATTCCACTCTGGAACATATTCATTTTAATCCATGCGTGCCTACCTGTCATCCCTTCACGGATGGGAAAAAATGGTTAGTTTGAATATAAATGAGTGAGGCAGACATAACAGGAAACCAAGCTATTAAGAGTCAAAAATAAATTTACCCCGGTTTTACATTTCCATATTTTTCTGATTTAATAAGATTTATTGTTGTACTCTATTTAATGGACTTTGAAAACTGTGCAAACGTGCGATCTGTTCATTCTATTATATGAGAGAGAGAGAGAGAGAGAGAGAGAGAGAGAGAGAGAGATATGACGGGAGGGGTGTAACAAATGAAAGTTTCACATATTTACATTCTAAAATCTACAATAATAAATCAGTAGCATCAAAGGGAATATTCCATGCTTTAAACCGACAAAAAAGGATATAAAATAAAAGGCGGAAATCTGACTAAAATTCATGATTTAAGTCCAAAATTGTAAAACACCCTCAAAGGACAGTTAAAAGGTCAAATTGATATGCTTAGTCTCCTATATGAATTATATTCCAAAATTAAGAAAAAAAATTATTGTTTTCTGTTAAATTTCTTATATGAATTTAATCGAAATTATTGACTAGTTTACACTTCACTTACGTAAGTCTTAAATAAGCTTGATATTATTATTATTATTATTATTATTATTATTATTATTATTATTATTATTATTATTATTATTATCATTATTATTATTTGCTAAGCTATAACCCTACTTGGGAAAGCAGGATGCAACAAGCCCTAGGGCTCCAACAGGGAAAAATAGCCCAGTGATGAAAAGAAATAAGGAAATAAATAAACTAAATAGACTACAAGAGGTAAAGAATAACAATATAAAATATCTCAAGATCAGCAACAACGTTAAAATAGATCTGTTATATATAAACAATACAGAGAAAATAGTGTGCCTTAATTAAGAAGACATCCTAATAAACTTGCCCTGAAACTCAAAATCAAAATAAAGGAAGGTTGAAGTTTGGACCAGGCAAACAAACCCGCTAATTATCTCCTAATCACCCTGAGCTAATAAGGAAAGGGATCTCTTGTCATAAACACCCACTCCCCCAATTAGCATAGAGAAAATCTAAGGGAATTAATTTGACAAGGGCTATTATAAGATAATCAAGGTTTTTTTCCAGTCATTTGATTGTTTGTAAAGAAAATCTAAGGGAATTCATTTGACAAGGGCTATTATAAGATAATCAAGGCTTTTTTCCATTTGATTGTTTGTAAAGAAAATCTAAGGGAATTAATTTGACAAGGGCTATTATAAGATAATCAAGGCTTTTTTCCAGTCATTTGATTGTTTGTAAAGAAAATCTAAGGGAATTAATTTGACAAGGCCTATTATAAGATAATCAAGGCTTTTTTCCAGTCATTTGATTGTTTGTAAAGAAAATCTAAGGGAATTAATTTGACAAGGGCTATTATAAGATAATCAAGGCTTTTTTCCAGTCATTTGATTGTTTGTAAAGAAAATCTAAGGGAATTAATTTGACAAGGGCTATTATAAGATAATCAAGGCTTTTTTCCAGTCATTTGATTGTTTGTAAAGAAAATCTAAGGGAATTAATTTGACAAGGGCTATTATAAGATAACCAAGGCTTTTTCCCAGTCATTTGATTGTTTGTAAAGAAAATCTAAGGGAATTAATTTGACAAGGGCTATTATAAGATAATCAAGGCTTTTTCCCAGTCATTTGATTGTTTGTAAAGAAAATCTAAGGGAATTAATTTGACAAGGGCTATTATAAGATAATCAGGGCTTTTTCCCAGTCATTTGATTGTTTATACAGAAAATCTAAGGGAATTAATTTGACAAGGGCTATTATAAGATAATCAAGGCTTTTTTCCAGTCATTTGATTGTTTGTAAAGAAAATCTAAGGGAATTAATTTGACAAGGGCTATTATAAGATAATCAAGGCTTTTTTCCAGTCATTTGATTGTTTGTAAAGAAAATCTAAGGGAATTAATTTGACAAGGGCTATTATAAGATAATCAGGGCTTTTTCCCAGTCATTTGATTGTTTATACAGAAAATCTAAGGGAATTAATTTGACAAGGGCTATTATAAGATAACCAAGGCTTTTTTCCAGTCATTTGATTGTTTGTAAAGAAAATCTAAGGGAATTAATTTGACAAGGGCTATTATAAGATAATCAGGGCTTTTTCCCAGTCATTTGATTGTTTATACAGAAAATCTAAGGGAATTAATTTGACAAGGG
>NC_090764.1:9350245-9365245 GCF_036898095.1 Palaemon carinicauda
ATGTGAACAAAATATTCAGTAATGCAAGATCTTAATAACAGCCACAGAAGAAATGTGAACAAAATATTCAGTAATGCAAGATCTTAATAACAGCCACAGAAGAAATGTGAACAAAATATTCAGTAATGCAAGATCTTAATAACGGCCACAGAAGAAATGTGAAGAAAATATTCAGTAATGCAAGATCTTAATAACAGCCACAGAAGAAATGTGAACAAAATATTCAGTAATGCAAGATCTTAATAACAGCCACAGAAGAAATGTGAACAAAATATTCAGTAATGCAAGATCTTAATAACAGCCACAGAAGAAATGTGAACAAAATATTCAGTAATGCAAGATCTTAATAACAGCCACAGAAGAAATGTGAACAAAATATTCAGTAATGCAAGATTTTAATAACAACCAAAGAAGAAATGTAGACATCAAATTCAGAAATGCAAGATCATAATAACAACCAAGAAGAAAAGTAGACATCAAATTGAGTACTGCAAGATCTTAAATAACAACCAAGATGAAAAGTAGAAATCAAATTCAGATATACAAGATCTTAATAACAACCAAGAAGAAATGTAGACAACAAATTCACTAATGCAAGATTTTAACAACCAAAAGGAAATGTAGGCAAAAAATTCAGTAATGCAAGATCTTAATAACAACCAAAGAAGAAACGTAGACATCAAATTCAGTAATGCAAGATTTTTACAAACAATCAAAAAGAAATATAGGCAACAAATTGAGTAATGCAAGATCTTAAATAACAACCAAGAAGAAAAAGTAGATATCCAATTCAGTTATGCAAGATCTTAAATAACAACCAAGAAGAAAAGTAGATATCCAATTCAGTAATCCAAGATCTTAATAACAACCAAAGAAGAAAAGTAGACAACAAAATTCAGTAATGAAAGATTTTAAACAACAACCAAAAAGAAAAGTAGGGCAACAAATTGAGTAATGCAAGATCTTAATAACAACCAAGAAGAAAGGTAGACAACAAATTCAGTAATGCAAGATTCTAACAACAATCAAAAAGAAATGTAGGCAACAAATTGAGTAATGCAAGATCTTAAATAACAACCAAGAAGAAAAGTAGACATCAAATTTCGTAATGCAAGATTTTAATAACAACCAAAGAAGAAACGTAGACATCAAATTCAGAAATGCAAGATCTTAATAACAACCAAAGAAGAAAAGTAGACATCAAAATTCGTAATGCAAGATTTTAATAACAACCAAAGAAGAAACGTAGACATCAAATTCAGAAATGCAAGATCTTAATAACAACCAAAGAAGAAAAGTAGACATCAAAATTCGTAATGCAAGATTTTAATAACAACCAAAGAAGAAACGTAGACATCAAATTCAGAAATGCAAGATCTTAATAACAACCAAAGAAGAAAAGTAGACATCAAATTCAGTAATGCAAGATCTTAATAACGACCAAAAAGAAAAGTAGACAAAACATTCAGTAATGCAAGATTTTAATAACAACCAAAGAAGAAAAATAGACATCAAATTCAGTAATGCAAGATCTTAATAACAACCAAGAAGAAAAGGAGACAAAAAAATCAGCAATGCAAGATCTTAATAACAACCAAGAAGAAAAGGAGACTAAAAAATTCAGCAATGCAAGATTTTAACAACCAAAAAGAAATGTAGGCAACAAATTCATCAATACTGATAAAATAAATCCTTGATTAATCACGTTAAACGCGAGAGATGGCTTTCAAAAATTACCTTTGATGAAATCTGTGAAGATTTACTTGGGAGTCATCACTTTGGCAGAGAAATCTTCAACCCCCCAGAAAGTAATTTCTAAACATAAATGCCATCGCATCTAATCAACATAAACTTTCCAACTGTGGCGCAGTAACAAAAACATGCAAGGCAGCGAGACGTGATATAGCTAGACCCAGAAATCTTGTTATAAATATATATATGCAGTTGCCTCAATTTTTCATCTCCAAAAACATTCCTCCGTCCAGCAGCGGAACTTGGGAAAACATTACGAGAAACACTATTTCGTTTCGGGAGAGAGAGAGAGAGAGAGAGAGAGAGAGAGAGAGAGAGAGAGAGAGATATTGTGCAGTGGTAAACTGGGTCCCATCATAAAACTTCTTTCCATGGATTATGAAAATTCTAAAATCGGACCACTAGCACTTTTGGGGGGCATAAAGTCATTTCCTATGGATCAAAGATTTTCCCTTCTCTAACACCTCTCAAGTATACCCTAAGATAATTTCTTTATTTCGATTTTAATATTCTTCAAATCTCTTGTTCATGTAAAAAAATATCATAGCAAAATATTAATGCTCTACATGTGCATACATATAGCATGTAACTTAAGCTGTTTCCATCTGTACCATATGAATACAGTATATACACAAAAATGCAAGCTCGTGCATCCACGTACACGTGTGCGCGTGTGGGTGTGAAAATAATCGCAGGAAAAATAAAACTAACGATACATTTGAGCAGTTTCGGTAAATTCTTCATCTTCAAGGTTATTCTAACGTAAACATTCACATTTCTATCATCCCTTGGGTTGGGTTTCTGAATTTGTTCCAGAAGTGCCGGCACTGGGGCCTGGAAGGACGTTCATATCTAATGTGGTACAAGATTGATTGATTGAGAGTTTTCTGTCATCCTGACATCTAAGGTTATTTACGCCGATATCATGTTAAGAATAAAGAAAATGAAATTCAATTTAAAAATGTCCTTACATTAAGTTAATAGCTTTCAGAAGATCTGCTTCTGAAATAAATCTGAAAACACCGCTAGCATGGTATGACACATCATGTCAAAGAATCTTGGCAAGGATGAAACTGCCATCCTCACCTCGAGCCTCAAACAGATACCTATTTCTTAAGGGTCTATAAGAAGCTAAAATGCAACATGAATACAAGTAATGCGGAATGGAAATATAGCATGAGGCTATAAAGTGAATACATTTAGGGGCCGGAAGGACACCGCAAAGACTTTGGAAAGGACACTGCAATGACTTTTAAGTGATGTCCAAGTAAATGACCAAGTTCCATTTAACTTCAACCAACTTTATTTCCGGTACTTAGTCTTTTTACACTCGTAACTTACTTACTCTATGATTTTTTTCATGTCCTCTTTCTAAAAGCCTACAGCCATGAACAAGCCTAATATGTGCAGACATGAAAAGCCCGCAGTTACCCAGAGACGCATTATATCACCATGGCGCCATCTTTTATCTCTAGAGGGGTAGTACTTCTCAATCCTTTATATTCTCTACACCGCAATAGCTTCCTTTTACAAGTTACTTTTTTTATTCTTATCTTGAATTTCTTACTATCCTTAGGTCAGGAATAGGTTCAACTGGCAAATCATATGTATTAAAAAAATTAAATTACTGAAAATAAAAAAATAAAAATTTCTATTAGAATTATGAGTGAATTTATAGTACAATTTTTTATGATATTGAGTTTCAATTGACAAATCATGTTTATTGAAATAATTAAATTACTGAAAATAAAAAATATTTCTATTAGAATTATGAATGGATTCATAGTTCAATTTTTTATGAGATTGAGTATAAAGATCAGTACACTCTCTCTCTCTCTCTCTCTCTCTCTCTCTCTCTCTCTCTCTCTCTCTCTCTCTCTCTCTCAAGACAATTGCATTCAGATAAGAGCATCAAAGTGGGAATGAAAATTCCTTCATAATCCTATTCAGTTCCACCCAACTTTCCTCCTTCATATGGATGAACAAGCCAAGCGGAACTTGAACAAAATAGCAAATCAGCAGAAAGTTAGTCTAAAATTACAAGAACAAAAAATAAAATAGCAAGTCCAAACAACTATTAATCTAAAAATCTATTATAAAAAACAAAACATTCAACCAACAAACCAAAAGATATCGATCAACTTCATTAAATAAGCTTTAGAAATATGTTAAGATTAGGAAAGTCAGAAATGTGCAAAACGTTAGTGAAGTAGCCTATATCCATAGGATATTTATAGTTCAGAAAGATTCTCTTTGTGTAAAATCGTGCCTGGTTTTACGGTGTAAGAAAATAAAGGATATGATTATATACTGTACGTGTTAAGTCACGTTTGCTTGAAGGTGTGGATATACATACATACATAGATAAATACATACATACATATATATTTATATATATATATATATATATATATATATATATATATATATATATATATATATATATATATACACACACACATATATATATATATATATATATATACACACACATATATATATATATATATATATATATATATATATATATATATATATATAGTTATATCGCATCCTATATACATACTCAGTAATGTAGCTGTGGAAAGGAGACAGGAAAGGGGATAGAGTGGAAAGCTACAAAGTGGTTGCAAGTAGAGGCCGAAGGAACGCTGAAAAGATTAACTCAATAATGCTTACAAAGCAAATTATGAATTGTTATGGCTCCAAATTTTACATAAGGCCTTTACACGTCTATTTCTATTTTGAAAGTTCTTTTTATTTTCTGTAATCTTCACCAAATAAAAGTTATTTTCGCACCCAAAATAGATGTTCTAACGTCAGAGATGAATCTAGGCGTTGCATCAAATGCAGACTCTATATTTTTTTGGATCATTCCTGATTGTTTTTCCCAATTTCTCTTGCAATTTTTAGAATAATAGTAGGTAAGTAGTCTTCAACTACTTTATTTTCAAAATCTTGCTTCTTCCTTTTCTTCGTTTTATTTGCTTTATTGTTGTATTTACGCATTTAAAAGGACTACATTCTGCAGCGTTGGAGATTGTTGTTTGAAAATAGACGACGTCTATTAGTATTTTTTATGAGTTTTTCCGTCTATTATCGTTGCACCGTTTTTCTTTCCTAAAGTCTAGCCTACTCTTATCAATCTTGATTTTCTCTTGACGTCCATGCTATTCGTCTTCATTGCTCAGCTTTGCTCTTAAAAAACATTTAACTTTTACCTAATAAGTAACTTTCTAAATAAAAATTTTCCATTCACTAAATCCAAAAACGAATCAATTTTTCCAAAAGAGTAAAAGGGACGCAAAATCACAAAAAAGTACCAACTACATTTCTGAAAAGACTGTTCATGCCTCGACACTTTATCTATTATAGAAAATAGGATTTACGTCTCAAACATTCACAATCATGATTTAATACAACGTTATCCCAAGCGTGAAGTACAGCAGGTCACAATTTTTCTTCGGTGGTCCATCAATTTCTCATAACGATAATTACCATCATAAATCTCACTTGTAATCCCAGGGAAAATCTTTGTTGATCGATATTATATAGCTTTTATACTATATTCAATTCATAGAAAGGGTTTTACAGACGGATAAAAATGATTTCAAATCAAACGTCAAGGATAAGATATATTTCAGAGATTTCAGGCTGGCATTTCATTGTCATAGGTTACGTTACAACAGCATGATGTCTTAAGGGAGTTACGTATGAAAAATAAGTCGGAATAATAACACATGAAACAAGTAAGATCTGAGTAAAAAAGTACATAACTCTTGAAAAATTGATATGTCTAAAACACAACGCAAGAGAGAGAGAGAGAGAGAGAGAGAGAGAGAGAGAGAGAGAGAGAGAGAGAGAGAGAGAGAGAGAGAGAGAGAGCATATGATGAATGTTTTAACCCTGAGCTAAAAGTAGGGATGATAACATTTAGTTCCTTTTTAAAAATCATGACATTATTTATTCCAGCGAGCATTAACCACTTAAAAATTGTTATTTGAGTAGCTTTTTCCTTTAGTCTCTCAATCTAATTTACTACTGGAGTCAACAGTGTCCCACTGGGTTTCAAGGAAAAGTCCTATATCATTCCCACTTGGTTCGCAGCAGATTTCTATCCTATCAACATGTTTCAACAGGGACGCTGTAATGAGTGATAATTTAATTTCTCCCAGGTTTTACAGATTAAGTTTTAATGATTCAGTTTTATAACAGCCCTTTAATTGTGATTATGGAATGTGTGGCCTAAGGCCCAGGGCATACGGCCATGTGGACCATTCAGCAGTTTGAAGGCCGTTCATGAATGATAGAGGCAAGAGACAGTAACAAAGCCCTATTTAGCAGGACTATGCCCTAGACTGACCATATATACATATACATACACACACATATATATATATATATATATATATATATAGAGAGAGAGAGAGAGAGAGAGAGAGAGAGAGAGAGAGAGAGAGAGAGAGAGAGAGAGAGAGAGAGAGAGAGAGAGAGAGATACATATATATATATATATATATATATATATATGTATGTATATATATATATATATATATATATATATATATATATATATATATATATATATATATATATATATATGAAAAATTTTAAGTAATTTTTATTTTTCCTAACATACTTACCGAAGAATTACCTCTTTGGAGGGTCCTTGATCCTCTCTCAAATTCGACCAAGATTTCCCGCGCTACCCCCCTATCTCGCTCCCGATAGTTACTACCCCCGCCGCCAGGATAATTCCTTCGGCCCGGATTAGGGCAGGTCACTGCTTTTCCCGGGTCAGGACCTCATTAAGTTCTCCGTTAAGCCCCACTTGGCAATGGAAGAATGGCACTCGGGGACGGAAGGGAGGGCCATTACTTCAGAGGTAATTCTTCGGTAAGTATGTTAGGAAAAATAAAAATTACTTAAAATTTTTCATTTGTTCCGACACGAATACTTTACCTCGAATTACCTCTTTGGAGACTTACACTTTAGGAGGCGGGAGAGCCATTCTGCCACTTGGTTAGGCACATGGTGCCCGGAGGGCTACGTAATGCGGGGGTACAGAGAGCGGTTAGGGGGTAGCAGTGGAAAACTTACGCTTATAATTTAAGTCTTACCTCTTGACATGTTCTCTACTGAATCTTCTCCTGAAGAAGTAGGGATGAGTCTATTCACTTGTTGGGGACGTCTTCCAGCCTGCCACTACACAGCTTGGAGGGCGGCGATGACTGTCCCAATGGAGAATCCATCCAAAGACTTTCTTGAGTAGTCTTTGAGGTAGTGGGCCGTGAAGGTCGACTGGTGTGACCAAGTGCCGGCCTGCAGGATCTGGCCCACTGCCATATTTCTCTCAAAGGCCAAGGACGTGCTCAGGCCCCTGATGTCATGGGGACGGGGAGTGCCTGGTACCGCCACCTTGTCTTTTTCATAAGCCCTAGTGATGACTTGTCTCAGCCAGAAGGAAATAGTGTTCTTGGACACTTGCTTCTTATTAACGCCTGAAGAGACGAAGAGGTTCTTGGCACCTGGACGGAGATGGGCCGTCCTTTCCAGGTACTTCCTGATCGTCCTGACCGGGCATAACTTCAGGTCGTCCGTATTACCTGTCTTGGGAATGGCCGGAACAGAGAAACCTTCGAACCTCGGGTCCCAGACTGCTGGGTTCTGAGTTTTAGCTACAAAGGAGGGTACGAACTTGAAAGATACCTCCTTCCACCCTTTGGAGTGTGCCACGTCGTAGGAGAGACCGTGGATCTCACCTACCCTCTTAGCCGAAGCTAAGGCTAGCAAGAAGACTGTCTTGAGGGTGAGATCTTTGTCTCCGATATCTCTGAGCGGTTCAAAGGGAGGAAGACACAACATTTTCAGGACCTTGGCCAGGTCCCATCTAGGCACTCTCCTGGCTTGGGGAGGACAGGATTGTTCGAAACTTCTAATCAGCATCCCTATATGTCTTGATGTCCCTAGGTCGATGCCTTTCAGGAGAAAGACTTGGCCTAAGGCTGCTCGCACTCCTTTAATAGCTGGGATTGACATTCCTATTTTATCCCTAAGGTACACTAGAAAATCAGCTATGTCAGGGACTGAGGCTTCGAGAGGTCTTATTTGTTTTGTCGCGCACCATTTCGTAAAGGCGGCCCACTTCGCCTGGTAGACTACGGTAGAGGATTTTCTTAGATATAGGGACATCCTCTTAGCTGTGGGGGAGGAGAACCCCTCCTTCCTCAGGAGTCGCTCGATAGTCTCCAGGCGTGAAGGCGAAGAGAGAGAGGGTTGTCGTGGAACCTGAGGAAGTGCGGTTGACTTAGTTGATCTGACCTGGGGGGCAGAGGCCATGGCGGATGGCTTGCCAGGTCTTTCAGATCCGCGAACCACTCTCTCTCCGGCCACCAGGGCGCTACCAAAGTCATCTTTAGGTTTTGGGCGGTTCTTACTCTGTTGAGCACTTGTCTTAGCAGCGTGAAGGGGGGAAAGGCATAAACGTCCAGGTTGTCCCACCTGTGCTGGAAGGCGTCTTCTAGGGCTGCTCCTTCGTCTGGTACCGGGGAGCAATAAACCGGTAACTTGGCGTTGAGCTTTGTTGCAAATAGGTCTATCACCGGGGAGCCCCATCGTTGAAGGATGAGTCTGGCTACCGCTGGTTGTAGGGACCATTCCGTCCCTACTATCTGACCTACCCTGCTGAGGCCGTCGGCTAGCACGTTCTTTTTCCCGGGGATGAACCTTGCTAGCAGTGTTACCTGGTGTTCGTCCGCCCAGTGCAAGATGTCTACAGTGAGGTCGCACAGTTCCTTCGACTTCATGCCCCCTTGTTTCTTGATGTAGGCTACCACCGTGGCGTTGTCGCACATTAGGGCCACGGTGTTTCCCTTCAATCGACTTGCAAAGTGCAGACATGCCTTTTGTACTGCTTTTAGCTCTAGGACGTTGATGTGGTGATGCTTTTCGGTCTCTGACCAGGTCCCGCTTGCTGTTTCTTCCCTCAGGTGGGCTCCCCACCCTAGGCTGGAGGCGTCAGTGAACAGGAGAAACTCGGGAGGACAGGACCCGAGGGGCATCCCCTTGAGGGAGTTCGACCGGCATCTCCACCATTTCAAGGCTGTTTCCGTGTGCAGAAGGACTGGGATCGATATTTTCTGAGAGCCTGTCTGGGACCATAGAGCCTTGAGGTTCCATTGTACGGGTCTGAGTCGTAACTTCCCTTGGGGAACTAGCTTCTCTAATGAGACCAGGTGGCCTATCAGCCTCTGCCAGTCTTTCGCTTTCCTGGGAAGCCCCGACAGGAACGGCTGAATGATCTTGACGAGGTTCTGTATCCTGTCCTCCGAGGGGAAGGCCTTCCCCTGCACGGTGTCCAACGTCATCCCCAAGTACCCCATTTTGTTGGACGGCGTTAGGTTCGATTTCTCCAGGTTGATGATGACTCCCAGACTCCTGCAGAAACGGAGGAGGTCCTTTCCTTGTTCTTCCAAGAGGGCCTTTGAACTGGAAAGGAGCAACCAGTCGTCCAGGTACCTGATGAGGCGGATACCTCGTTCGTGAGCCCATACTGAGACTGTCGCGAAGACCCTCGTGAACACCTGAGGGGCCGTCGACAGTCCGAAGCAGAGGGTCCGGAACTGCAGGATCTGGGAGCCCCATTTTACCCGGAGGAACTTCCGACTCAACGGGTGGACTGGAATTTGGAAGTACGCATCCTTGAGGTCGACCGTCATCATAAAATCTTTCTCCCTCAAGGACATCAGGACGGATTTTGGGGTGTCCATCTTGAAGTACGTCTTCTTGACGAACTTGTTGAGGGCCGACAGGTCTATCACCGGTCTCCACCCCCCCGTTGCTTTCTCCACCAGGAACAGGCGGCTGTAGAAGCCTGGCCCTGGGAGAAGGACTTCTTCCATGGCTCCCTTTTCCAACATGGAGGAAACTTCTTTTTGAAGGGTAGCCCTTTTCAACGGGTCCCTGGGAGCTAACCATTCTGTTTGGGTGGCTGGGATCAGAGGGGGTGAGTCCGCTATGAAGGGGATCCTGTAGCCTTCTTTCAGGACGGACACCGTCCAAGCATCCGCCCCATACGTTTTCCATGCTTGCCAATGGGGTCTGAGGCATCCCCCAACCCGAGGCTTGGGCGGGAGTAGGGGGCCTCTCCCTCTACCTTCTCCTAGAGGAGCGGCCTGATCTGCCCCTCTTCGAGGCGGAGTAACCCGACCTGAAGGAGTTGGCAGAAGTTGTAGTTCCCCTGCGGGAGGGCTGAGGAGATGATGACCAGGAAGAGGAGTGGGTGTCCCTCCTTGAAGAGCTGGGACCCGCTTGAGGGGTCACGGTCCTATCAGAGACTGACCTCTTATACGGAGGTCTCCTGGAGGATGATTGCTTAGGGACGTTGACTTCTCTCCTCTTGGACACCTTCTCCATCAGTTCTTCCAATTCCTTCAAAGGAAACAGGGACTCTCCTCCTAGGGGTAGGGTGCGAATGGCTCGCGCCTGTCTGTCTGGGATCTTCCTTGCTACCCTGGAAAGCACTGTGTCCCTCTTCCGGAGGACCCAGTTGGCCGTCAGGGAGAGAGCCTGGTATGCCATAAATTTTAGCGCTTTCCCCCCGGAAGTGATAATGTCCGACAGGAGACTCTGTTGTTCCGGGTCGTCGGGGTCTGTGGAGGCCTGTACATCCAGTAACGTGGAGGCCCACCAGTCCAGCCATGAAGAGACATTAATCATGTCCCTCGACATCTCCTCCATCATGCCTGCTTCAGAAGCCGAGAAGGACACAGGGGCTGAGCTGGCCCTTTCGTCCGAGCCGCCTTGTCCTAGGACATCTACGGCTGAGTCCACTCTACAGGGACCCGGGCGACGTCCTTCTGGAATATAAATTTTGGCCTGTAGTTTCAGACCCTGGAGGAGTTTGGAGGAACTCTGGGACCTGGGGGCCTCCGCAGTGCTGGCCACCAAGTTATCTATGTACTCCTGGCCGAGTACTAGGTCTGGGGCGAGGGGCAGGGCCAGAGAAGACTTCGGCAGGACGTCCCGATGTGTGTACCTCAAGAGGCTCGACCTCCAGGTATTGACCTTCGGCACCTCGGGTTCAGGAATCCCATGAGTCCTCCTGATGCGGGCTACCACCTTCCTGTAGGCGGAGTCCTCCGACGGGGAAGCCTCGCCTCCGTCGACCGAGGTATCGGCTTGGCTGGGGGGAGCCGTGCTTGGGAGGTAGACTGGCCTCTCCCTACCAGGTCCCAGGGAGGCCGTCCCGCAACCGTAGGGCGCACCGTACCCGGTCGGGTCTCGCCGTGTGGCGGGTGCCACCGACCCCGGGAGGCCTTTCGACTGGGCCAAGGCTCTGGACGCGGAGGACACGGTCCCGGTGGGAAGACCCGAACCCGGCAACCGGTCCTTCCCGCTCGTCGTCCGACCCGGTTGGGCTGGTTCAGTCGGGCTGTCCTCTCGGAAGCGCGCTTCCTCCCGACGGGTGGGGTGAACCGAAGGCCTCGAGGACTTGTGCCTGAGCGTGAGGTCCTTCTTGCGTGGCCGGTCGAGCGGTTCCAAGTTGTATGTAGGCAGTGACAACTTGGAGGCTCGATCACTGGACCGAGAGTCTGGCGAGCGGTGCTTCTTGGAGTCTCCTGGGGGCACGTAAAACCATTCGCCGCCGCCGGGAGAGACCTCCCTCTTGTACCTACGGGAGTGAGAGCGTGGGCGCCTCCTACCGTGCCGCGACCTCGACCTAGAGCGAGAACGATCGCTATCGGTCCGCGCTCTCTTACGGTGCCGCCTTTCCCTGCGTTCTCCCTCGGAGGATGAGCCTTCTTCCGACGAGTCCGAGGGCGCCACGTTCTTCCCGTAACGACTGCTAGAGTGATGCGCAGGGGAGGCCCTTCGCCGCCGATCGTCCGAGACCGGGTGCTGGAGAAAGTCCTCGGGAACTGCCGTGGATACCGAGGGTACTGAGACCACTCTGCCCCTACTAGAAGGCCATGGACCCAGGGATACGTCCATCCTCAGCGGAGACCTCCCTGGAGTCTTCGGTAATTTCCAACCGAAGGAGTCGCTACTCGGGCGACGAATTCTCGAGTGGTTCTCTTCTGGCGGGGGAAAACCCGACGCACCGGCCCACGAGGGCGGGGGGGAGACCGAGAACGCCACACTGTCCCATACCGGGTCATCCGAGGAAACGTGCTCCCCTGCCACGTGGCCCGATCCGCCCGAAACACTCGCGGCCCTTCCGTTTACTCCCGAGGGGCCAGCCTTTGGTTCCTCCGTCACACTGGGTTCACTTGGGAGGACACTATGGGTCACAATTACACTGGGGGCTTGCTGGCCACTCCTCTGCGAAGGAGACGGAGAGGCCGAGGCTTCGTCGGACCGATCACTGACCGACTGTAAGGAAGTCACGCCATTCACTTTCTTTGGGGAACGCTTAGATGACTTCTTTTTCTTAGTACCAAAACGTACCCACTGAATTCCGTCCCAATTCACGCACTCGGGACATGTGTCCGAGGAGGAACAAACTTTACCCCTACACGTGGAACAAAGAGAATGCGGGTCCACCTCTGGTTTAGAGAGGAAAGCCCCACACGACTTTCCTGCTCTAGGACCAGGACAACGACGCACGTTCTCCATCGTTCGCACACGAGTTACAGAAAAGCCTGGATAACACAAGGGAAACGGACTGAGGACACTTTTGCGAAAACGCACTATCGCAGAAAAACCACAAGTCCGTACACTGGGAACACGTGGGAACACAACGCGCTAAAGTGATCGAAAGATTTAAAACGAGAGAGTGAGATGCTTCGGATCTCACGACCAAGAACTTAATGAGGTCCTGACCCGGGAAAAGCAGTGACCTGCCCTAATCCGGGCCGAAGGAATTATCCTGGCGGCGGGGGTAGTAACTATCGGGAGCGAGATAGGGGGGTAGCGCGGGAAATCTTGGTCGAATTTGAGAGAGGATCAAGGACCCTCCAAAGAGGTAATTCGAGGTAAAGTATTCGTGTCGGAACAAATATATATATATGATCAGAGCCCACGCCCCCTCTCAACCAAAACTAGAACCACGGAGGGCCAAGCAATGGCTTCTGATGACTCACCAGGCTCACGTATAGGTTCCCCCAAAAACCACCATCCTTAGATCACAAGGATGGTGAGGTTGCAGACACTACAAGAAACTATCGAGCTTGAGCATGGACGTTTATAATACAGGTTGGACAGAAAGGAAGATGGAAGGAAGAGAGACGGGAGAACGGAGGTATGATATTATTATTATTATTACTAGCTAAGCTACAGCGTTAGTTGGAAAAGCAAAATGCTATAAGCCAAAGGGCTCCAACAGTGGAAATAGCCCAGCGAGGAAAGGAAATAAGTATAGAGAGCTAAAGGAGTGGTTTTGCCATGGGCCGAAGGGATTCAGGAAAAGACCTTTAAGAAACAATGCATGGCGTTCTGAAGTAACTTGTAAACTGCACAATTGAAGCCACTATATTGCTGTTTAGAATGCAGTCACAAACCAAACATATTTCATAACCAAAATAATGGCGATATGGATTTATCTAATCTAAGGAAAACGCCCAAGTAATGGAACTAAAATAGTGATACAAACATAAAATCTTAATTGTAATTTACACCTTTCATTAACCTTCACATTACTTTTATTGATAATTTTTCTAACTTTTACTAAAATAAATTACGAAAACTAGAATATATGAGTTAGGAGAATAAATAAGAATGCAAGTCAAGATGCTATTTAAAATACGTCAAAAAACGGTTATATTGCTGTAAAAGTCTTACAGGCTTAAAAAACTAACGAGCAAAGAAATACTTGCAAGACTCCCCAAAACTGCACGGATGAACCTTCCATCTAGACTGAATCTCCATCACTGCTTGCTATACTTGGAGCAATGCAGCAAAATAGGTTGACCTGATAGCAGCACATTATATCAAGCACTTTCAAAAACACTTCCACTTTCTCAAATATATTGATAGGCATCGTTTCGAGTACGTGCCCAATCTTTGGACGATTTAACATTATTTTAAAAAATGTGCGTAATGTATTTTCAAATAATTTACGGTCGAAGTCTGTTTATATTTTATCAAGGCAATTGCGAAGGTTTATGATCTTTTTTTGTATATCCAGAGCAAGAGGCGTATAGAAAAAATGTCTATAAATGACACTTGCCATATGCAAGATAACAAATAATCAAAAGTAACTTCCGTTTTAATCATGGTTTTTTTTTTTTTGGGGGGGGGGGTCATGACTAACAAATAACAAAAGAAAATTTCCTTCTTAATCTAAATTTTTTTTTTCCGCTTATGAACCCAGTAATGGTAAGAAAAAGCCAGGTGAATGTTACTGGCAGAAACTGGCTCAGTGGCTCATAACTGAAGCAAGGCAATTTAATCTGTAGTAGAGTCGTCGAGAGCTGACATTAGAAATTGTAATATGCTCGCTCTCTCTCTCTCTCTCTCTCTCTCTCTCTCTCTCTCTCTCTCTCTCTCTCTCTCTCTCTCTCTCTCTCTCTCTCTCTATGATTGGATTTTTTAGAATGACCAGATTTTCTTTTGAAATATCTAATCTATTTTACTGATGAAATGTTCCTTATTTTCTTGTTCTTGCCTGATTTGTTGGTTTTTCGTACACTTCTATTGACTGTTGTATTAAATTTACTTAGTGCGTTTATATATCTACGTGATCAGAGGCTTTCTCAAAGTCTGTTCAGAAATAAAGGCATGAAAATTATAAGCCTCGAATCTTGACGCACAAATTTATCTACTTCGGTTTGTTGGATTTTAAAACAAGCTAACAGTATATTTTCAAGACACTGTAAATCTCTATTACATTATTTATGTATGGGTCAGAAGTATCTATTCCTGGATACTTATCTTTTCAAATGTTCTTAATTTTACAGTGAAGGATGTGCCATATGATACAATGTGGTATAACATCCTTGCCACACACTTGTCATTTACCCATTTGTCCAAATATCTCTTGTTCTATTACGCAATCCTCAAAGTCATTGTCAGTTAAAATTATTGGATCAAGTCGTTATCAGAATTGGTTATCGATTCGTATAAGTTGTTTTCTTATCCAGCCACAAGGGAACATTTGTATCCCTCGCTGCATTCTCTTTCTGCTTCGTGTCAAAGACAAGAAAAATTTAAACTTTGCAAAGGCAATTGAATCTCTATCATAAAAGGCCTTACTCACCATTTAATCATGACTTTTTGGGTATTTCAATTCAATGGAAACAGGTTGGG
>NC_090764.1:9370245-9377745 GCF_036898095.1 Palaemon carinicauda
CAAAAAAGAAAGATAAAAGCCCATCAGACTTTACCCTACATTAAAAGGAACGGAGGACGTGAACTCGGGTTTTCAAAGCTCAAGAAAAAGCCAGTACTGGAATCTAAATGACTCATTATGACAAAAAACCGCTGGAATCTAAATGACACATAATGATGTCCAAAATTAGAAAAAAAAAAAATAATGAAAAAAACCACTGGAATCTAAAGGACTCATAATGATTTCCAAAATTTAAGAAAAAAAAACCAGCGCTGGAATCTAAATTACTCATAATGATTTTCAAAATTCAATTAAAAAACCAGCACTGGAATCTAAAGGACTCATAATGATTTCCAAAATAAAAAAAAAACAAGCACTGGAATCTAAATGACTCATTATGATAAAAAAAAAAAAACCGCTGGAATCTAAATAACTCATAATGATGTCAAAAATTAGAAAAAAAAATAATAATGAAAAAAACCACTGGAATCTAAATGACTCATAATGATTTCCAAAATTCAAGAAAAAAACCAGCACTGGAATCTAAATGACTCATAATGATTTCCAAAATAAATAAAAAAAAAACAGCACTGGAATCTAAATGACTCATAATGATTTCCAAAATAAAAAAAAAACAGCACTGGAATCTAAAGGACTCATAATGATTTCCAAAATAAAAAAAAACAAGCACTGGAATCTAAATGACTCATAATGATTTCCAAAATTCAAAAAAAACCACTGGAATCTAAATGACTCATAATGATTTCCAAAATTCAAAAAAAGCACTGGAATCTAAATGACTCATAATGATTTCCAAAATTCAAAAAAAAAGCACTGGAATCTAAATGACTCATAATGATTTCCAAAATTCAAAAAAAAGCACTGGAATCTAAATGACTCATAATAATTTCCAAAATTCAAGAAAAAAAAACCAGCATTGGAATATAAATAACTCATAATGATTTCCAAAATTCAAGAAAAAACAAGTACTGGAATCTAAATGACTCATAATGATTTCCAAAATTAAAAAAAAAGCACTGAAATCTAAATGACTCATAATGATTTCCAAAATTCAAAAAAAAGCACTGGAATCTAAATGACTCATAATGATTTCCAAAATTCAAAAAAAGAGCACTGGAATCTAAATGACTCATAATAATTTCCAAAATTAAAAAAAAAGCACTGGAATCTAAATGACTCATAATGATTTCCAAAATTCAAGAAAAAAAAACCAGCATTGGAATATAAATAACTCATAATGATTTCCAAAATTCAAAAAAAAACAAGTACTGGAATCTAAATGACTCATAATGATTTCCAAAATTCAAGAAAAAAAAAAAAAACAGCATTGGAATATAAATAACTCATAATGATTTCCAAAATTCAAGAAAAAACAAGTACTGGAATCTAAATGACTCATAATGATTTCCAAAATTCAAGAAAAAAACCGAGCATTGGAATCTAAATGACTCATAATGATTTCCAAAATTCAAGAAAAAAAAAACCAGCATTGGAATATGAATAACTCATAATGATTTCCAAAATTCAAGAAAAAACAAGTACTGGAATCTAAATGACTCATAATGATTTCCAAAATTCAAGAAAAAAAAACCAGCATTTGAATATAAATAACTCATAATGATTTCCAAAATTCAAGAAAAAAAAACCAGCATTGGAATATAAATAACTCATAATGATTTCCAAAATTCAAGAAAAAACAAGTACTGGAATCTAAATGACTCATAATGATTTCCAAAATTCAAGAAAAAAACCGAGCATTGGAATCTAAATGACTCATAATGATTTCCAAAATTCAAGAAAAAAAAAAAACCAGCATTGGAATATAAATAACTCATAATGATTTCCAAAATTCAAGAAAAAACAAGTACTGGAATCTAAATGACTCATAATGATTTCCAAAATTCAAGAAAAAAAAACCAGCATTGGAATATAAATAACTCATAATGATTTCCAAAATTCAAGAAAAAACAAGTACTGGAATCTAAATGACTCATAATGATTTCCAAAATTCAAGAAAAAAAAACCAGCATTGGAATATAAATAACTCATAATGATTTCCAAAATTCAAGAAAAAAAACCGAGCATTGGAATCTAAATGACTCATAATGATTTCCAAAATTCAAGAAAAAAAAACCAGCATTGGAATATAAATAACTCATAATGATTTCCAAAATTCAAGAAAAAACAAGTACTGGAATCTAAATGACTCATAATGATTTCCAAAATTCAAGAAAAAAAACCAGCATTGGAATATAAATAACTCATAATGATTTCCAAAATTCAAGAAAAAACAAGTACTGGAATCTAAATGACTCATAATGATTTCCAAAATTCAAGAAAAAAACCGAGCATTGGAATCTAAATGACTCATAATGATTTCCAAAATTCAAGAAAAAACAAGTACTGGAATCTAAATAACTCATAATGATTTCCAAAATTCAAGAAAAAAAAACCAGCATTGGAATATAAATAACTCATAATGATTTCCAAAATTCAAGAAAAAACAAGTACTGGAATCTAAATGACTCATAATGATTTCCAAAATTCAAGAAAAAAACCGAGCATTGGAATCTAAATGACTCATAATGATTTCCAAAATTCAAGAAAAAAAAAAAACCAGCATTGGAATATAAATAACTCATAATGATTTCCAAAATTCAAGAAAAAACAAGTACTGGAATCTAAATGACTCATAATGATTTCCAAAATTCAAGAAAAAAAAAACCAGCATTGGAATATAAATAACTCATAATGATTTCCAAAATTCAAGAAAAAACAAGTACTGGAATCTAAATGACTCATAATGATTTCCAAAATTCAAGAAAAAAACCGAGCATTGGAATCTAAATGACTCATAATGATTTCCAAAATTCAAGAAAAAAAAAAACCAGCATTGGAATATAAATAACTCATAATGATTTCCAAAATTCAAGAAAAAACAAGTACTGGAATCTAAATGACTCATAATGATTTCCAAAATTCAAGAAAAAAAACCAGCATTGGAATATAAATAACTCATAATGATTTCCAAAATTCAAGAAAAAAAAACCAGCATTGGAATATAAATAACTCATAATGATTTCCAAAATTCAAGAAAAAAACCGAGCATTGGAATCTAAATGACTCATAATGATTTCCAAAATTCAAGAAAAAAAAACCAGCATTGGAATATAAATAACTCATAATGATTTCCAAAATTCAAGAAAAAAAACCGAGCATTGGAATCTAAATGACTCATAATGATTTCCAAAATTCAAGAAAAAAAACCGAGCATTGGAATCTAAATGACTCATAATGATTTCCAAAATTCAAGAAAAAAAACCGAGCATTGGAATCTAAATGACTCATAATGATTTCCAAAATTCAAGAAAAAAACCGAGCATTGGAATCTAAATGACTCATAATGATTTCCAAAATTCAAGAAAAAAAAAACCAGCATTGGAATATAAATAACTCATAATGATTTCCAAAATTCAAGAAAAAACAAGTACTGGAATCTAAATGACTCATAATGATTTCCAAAATTCAAGAAAAAAAAACCAGCATTGGAATATAAATAACTCATAATGATTTCCAAAATTCAAGAAAAAACAAGTACTGGAATCTAAATGACTCATAATGATTTCCAAAATTCAAGAAAAAAAAACCAGCATTGGAATATAAATAACTCATAATGATTTCCAAAATTCAAGAAAAAAAACCGAGCATTGGAATCTAAATGACTCATAATGATTTCCAAAATTCAAGAAAAAAAAAACCAGCATTGGAATATAAATAACTCATAATGATTTCCAAAATTCAAGAAAAAACAAGTACTGGAATCTAAATGACTCATAATGATTTCCAAAATTCAAGAAAAAAACCGAGCATTGGAATCTAAATGACTCATAATGATTTCCAAAATTCAAGAAAAAAAAACCAGCATTGGAATATAAATAACTCATAATGATTTCCAAAATTCAAGAAAAAACAAGTACTGGAATCTAAATGACTCATAATGATTTCCAAAATTCAAGAAAAAAAAACCAGCATTTGAATATAAATAACTCATAATGATTTCCAAAATTCAAGAAAAAAAAACCAGCATTGGAATATAAATAACTCATAATGATTTCCAAAATTCAAGAAAAAACAAGTACTGGAATCTAAATGACTCATAATGATTTCCAAAATTCAAGAAAAAAAAACCGAGCATTGGAATCTAAATGACTCATAATGATTTCCAAAATTCAAGAAAAAAAAAACCAGCATTGGAATATAAATAACTCATAATGATTTCCAAAATTCAAGAAAAAACAAGTACTGGAATCTAAATGACTCATAATGATTTCCAAAATTCAAGAAAAAAAACCAGCATTGGAATATAAATAACTCATAATGATTTCCAAAATTCAAGAAAAAACAAGTACTGGAATCTAAATGACTCATAATGATTTCCAAAATTCAAGAAAAAAAAACCAGCATTGGAATATAAATAACTCATAATGATTTCCAAAATTCAAGGAAAAAAACCGAGCATTGGAATCTAAATGACTCATAATGATTTCCAAAATTCAAGAAAAAAAACCGAGCATTGGAATCTAAATGACTCATAATGATTTCCAAAATTCAAGAAAAAAAACCGAGCATTGGAATCTAAATGACTCATAATGATTTCCAAAATTCAAGAAAAAAAAAACCAGCATTGGAATATAAATAACTCATAATGATTTCCAAAATTCAAGAAAAAACAAGTACTGGAATCTAAATGACTCATAATGATTTCCAAAATTCAAGAAAAAAACCGAGCATTGGAATCTAAATGACTCATAATGATTTCCAAAATTCAAGAAAAAAAACCGAGCATTGGAATCTAAATGACTCATAATGATTTCCAAAATTCAAGAAAAAAAACCGAGCATTGGAATCTAAATGACTCATAATGATTTCCAAAATTCAAGAAAAAAACCGAGCATTGGAATCTAAATGACTCATAATGATTTCCAAAATTCAAGAAAAAAAAAACCAGCATTGGAATATAAATAACTCATAATGATTTCCAAAATTCAAGAAAAAACAAGTACTGGAATCTAAATGACTCATAATGATTTCCAAAATTCAAGAAAAAAACCGAGCATTGGAATCTAAATGACTCATAATGATTTCCAAAATTCAAGAAAAAAAACCGAGCATTGGAATCTAAATGACTCATAATGATTTCCAAAATTCAAGAAAAAAAAAAACCAGCATTGGAATATAAATAACTCATAATGATTTCCAAAATTCAAGAAAAAACAAGTACTGGAATCTAAATGACTCATAATGATTTCCAAAATTCAAGAAAAAAAAACCAGCATTGGAATATAAATAACTCATAATGATTTCCAAAATTCAAGGAAAAAAACCGAGCATTGGAATCTAAATGACTCATAATGATTTCCAAAATTCAAGAAAAAAAACCGAGCATTGGAATCTAAATGACTCATAATGATTTCCAAAATTCAAGAAAAAAAAACCGAGCATTGGAATCTAAATGACTCATAATGATTTCCAAAATTCAAGAAAAAAACCGAGCATTGGAATCTAAATGACTCATAATGATTTCCAAAATTCAAGAAAAAAAAACCAGCATTGGAATATAAATAACTCATAATGATTTCCAAAATTCAAGAAAAAACAAGTACTGGAATCTAAATGACTCATAATGATTTCCAAAATTCAAGAAAAAAAAACCAGCATTGGAATATAAATAACTCATAATGATTTCCAAAATTCAAGGAAAAAAACCGAGCATTGGAATCTAAATGACTCATAATGATTTCCAAAATTCAAGAAAAAAAACCGAGCATTGGAATCTAAATGACTCATAATGATTTCCAAAATTCAAGAAAAAAAACCGAGCATTGGAATCTAAATGACTCATAATGATTTCCAAAATTCAAGAAAAAAAAAACCAGCATTGGAATATAAATAACTCATAATGATTTCCAAAATTCAAGAAAAAACAAGTACTGGAATCTAAATGACTCATAATGATTTCCAAAATTCAAGAAAAAAAAACCAGCATTGGAATATAAATAACTCATAATGATTTCCAAAATTCAAGGAAAAAAACCGAGCATTGGAATCTAAATGACTCATAATGATTTCCAAAATTCAAGAAAAAAAACCGAGCATTGGAATCTAAATGACTCATAATGATTTCCAAAATTCAAGGAAAAAAACCGAGCATTGGAATCTAAATGACTCATAATGATTTCCAAAATTCAAGGAAAAAAACCGAGCATTGGAATCTAAATGACTCATAATGATTTCCAAAATTCAAGAAAAAAAACCGAGCATTGGAATCTAAATGACTCATAATGATTTCCAAAATTCAAGAAAAAAAAACCAGCATTGGAATATAAATAACTCATAATGATTTCCAAAATTCAAGAAAAAAAAACCGAGCATTGGAATCTAAATGACTCATAATGATTTCCAAAATTCAAGAAATAAAAAACCAGCATTGGAATATAAATAACTCATAATGATTTCCAAAATTCAAGAAAAAAAACCGAGCATTGGAATCTAAATGACTCATAATGATTTCCAAAATTCAAGAAAAAAAAACCAGCATTGGAATATAAATAACTCATAATGATTTCCAAAATTCAAGAAAAAAAACCGAGCATTGGAATCTAAATGACTCATAATGATTTCCAAAATTCAAGAAAAAAAAACCAGCATTGGAATATAAATAACTCATAATGATTTCCAAAATTCAAGAAAAAACAAGTACTGGAATCTAAATGACTCATAATGATTTCCAAAATTCAAAAAAAAGCACTGGAATCTAAATGACTCATAATGATTTCCAAAATTCAAAAAAAAAGCACTGGAATCTAAATGACTCATAATAATTTCCAAAAATCCAAGAAAAAAAGGCACTGGAATCTAAATGACTCATAAAAAAAAGCACTAGCATCTAAATGACTCATGACCTACTTGGCATGCCATCCTTTTCCATCTCGTCCGTTCCTCTAACCCCAAGAGTCTTCTTACACCCAGAAAGATCCTCCAGCCACCGGATTATTAGTTGTCTGAATATTTTATCCTGACGCCACAAACATTTCAGTGTGGAGGATATACGCACTTTCACTTAAATAACAACACAAACTTACTGTTCTATACACAGTTTCATTTTGTGTACATAGTTTTTGGATGCATGAATTTGATGCCTCAATTACTTGCATATCTAAAAGTTATTTGAGAACGTCTCTCTCTCTCTCTCTCTCTCTCTCTCTCTCTCTCTCTCTCTCTCTCTCTCTCTCTCGACAAAAATAACAAATCAGGAGGCAATCCAATGTACTATTATGATTTGGCGAATAACATGAACGATGTTGACGGCGTCATTGACAGTAAGCGAAGCCGAGATATACCACCCAGTCAAGAAGCAAAAAAAAAAAAAAAAAAAAAAAAAAAAAAAAAAAGACGAGATGAAATATCAACAGAAACATTACGTACAACGTCATGCCATCT
>NC_090764.1:9382745-9415245 GCF_036898095.1 Palaemon carinicauda
ATATATATATACACACATATATATACATACAGTATATATATATATATATATATATATATATATATATATATATATATATATATATGTATATATATATATATATATATATATATATATATATATATTATTGCATCCACTGACCTCACACTAACAAACAAATTTAATCAATCTAATTCCATAATGCACCCTACAGCTGATCCAGCTGTAAACGGGTGAGAGCGTTGGCTCACATTCACAGAAAAGCAAACATCATCATACCATTAACTGAAACATGGAGCTTTGGGGTTAATGGCAATCAAGATGGTCTGCTCATATTGTTATCTGTACATTAATCCAGCTAAGGACATTACTGGCTGAGCACATCAAACATCATACATGATGTTCTTTAAGTGATTAGTTCTGTACGTAAAGCCCAAAGGATGGCAGCTGATAGCTTTCTAAAAAAAAACCTAAAGCACCAAAGGTTATGCCCTAATTCAAAATCAGCAGCTATGGAACTGGAATATTCGTTGGAATAATTTGTTTACATTAAGACACTAATGAAACCTCGTCAAAAGAAATTCCAACTAAATTTAGGCATAAAAGATGGCGTGAAATGGTAAGAACACTTAACAGGCACTCAAGGAAGCACTAAAGTTTTTGGTTTGATCTTGTATAAAGGAGCCCTAGATGCTTGTGCAAATAAATATACGTAATATTCACTAGAAACTTGTTTGGTGATAAAAAAAACAAAAGTGCATCATATAGCAGAGAGCCCAGAGCAGGAACTTTATTCAGGTCAAGAATATAATTCTCCCAAAAAGACTTAATGAAAGGAGAGCAGATATATATTCTCTTTTTCATTACTAAATATGAGAATGTGTGGATAACTTTCTATGATGCATCAGATATAACAATAAAACTTTAAAAATAGTATCTATGAGGGATGGTGAATTGTCTGGTAAAGAGCTGGGTAACTAGCACCAGCAAATATCTCCCAACAAGGAAACAGCTAAATAGAAAATATTTATGATTATAGAAAGGGGAATCATGAAGAGTGAGTACAGTATTTGAAAACCCATGTATTGGAATGTGCTTATGAGTTTGGGCTACATAGCCTGGTGCTGGGTCCTGATAGGTCATTCAGAATCCAAGTGTAGCTTAAATAGGAGAAACACCCCCTAGTTGCACCATGATTTAAAAGTTTGAAGAGGTTGGACAGAAAGAAGGAAGAGAAAATGTGGGAATTGGTGTAAAGTATTTTAAATGTAGAAAAAAACGGCTTCTCCAAGAATCAGACCGATTAGAAAAAGAAGATTAAAAAAAGGATAAAAATTGGAAGACAGAAAAGGCCATTAGGGGTTTTCATGGCTAGAAGCAAGTAACAGATAGATAGCCTAAAATAGGAAGACTTATCATAAAGTCTGTGAGCAATTTTCTAAACTTTATGTTTATCTATGCAAGATAAGGCGTTGGGCACAACTGGCCGTACTACCAGTTACGAGTGGTATACGGGCAAAATTTGTGTGAAATTGTGGGTGTGACGCAAGGGGCACGCAACAGTCTTTGACCTTGTAGCCCGCCGTATGCCAGCCGCAGAATCTTCGCTTGCTGCACTAAAATGTTCTGCGGCAGTCAAGAAAATTTGTAGTCGCAGACAGGATGCACGTCTGATGCAAGTAAGCCGTGCGTGTGACTTACGTGCAACTTACGTGCTGTAGGATTTTCTGTGGCATGATCTCCGCAAGTTGGTCTTGCGTGTAACTTGCGTCACAAGTACGAGCCACGCATGTTTGTCGTATGGAATTAAAGGAAGCACGTGCAGATTCTGCGGCTGGTATACGGCGGGCTACAAGGTCAAAAACTGTTGCGTGCCCCTTGCGTCACACCCACAATTTCACATAAATTTTGCCCTGGTAGTACGGCCAGTTGTGCCCAAGGCCTTACATCGCAGGAGTTCATGGCTACGACTGAAAAATTCCCAGACACGTACGGCTGCAAAATTCGTACGGGGAGATGTGCCCAACGCCTAACCTAAGCTAAAGAAAGAATTGAGAATTTGCAGCCATAGGCGATAATTTGAAAGATTGTATAAAGTACTGTAATACCCCTTTAAATTGGTTCAATATACAGTATGTCAGTTCTGGCTTCATGTCGATCGTCCATAAGTATTAAATACAAAATTAGGTGGAAACACGACAGGTCACAGAGGAAGAGAACTGGGGACGTAAATTGTAATAAAGACTTGGTAGAACAATAAATGAACACATTAGTCGGCACAAAAATTTTGGGACTTCTATCACAAATGGGGGGGAGGATCAAGACATGGGGTAAGTAAGGGAAGATATCGCAGACAGTATGTAACCGGCAGAAGGAAAAAGCGGAAATATCGATCTAATAATCAGAGAGAGATTTAAGGGGTCTAACCTTAATGGTGAGGCCTTTAACATTTAGGAGACCTCTAATGTTCACCTGAAAAGGAATTATCACATCTATGTTATCTGGATACGACCAAGACAGATAAGTGATTGTCCAGATATCCCGAGCAAGATACTTCTCCGAGCAACCCAAAGGCTCCTCTGAGGGGCCCAGTAATAAGACCTCCTGCTCTGCGGAGTCTAGGTCATTCTCGGATTCAAAGTCAATGACATGGATAGGGGCCTAGTTCGCTAGAGCCCCCTTTCCGAAACCCTAACTGCTGAATTTGGGATATCAAGACTAATGAGATCTCTGAGGTCCTTGCTGGGTAAATAACCAGCAGATCCCACAATCTTAGAAAATCATTCCACCCCCATAGAAAGGATGAAACCAGCTTTGGCTCTTCGATGTTCTACCTAAGGATCTGAATTTCATGCAGAATTAAACCCACTCTAAACAAATGGAACAATTTTCAAGGTCCCAAGCCCTGCCCCAAATCAGCAGAACAATCAAAAGGCACCCGACAACACTCGTGCCCCCATTTTGGGTTACCAGGGTTATCACATCCTACCTAGATTTCACTCTCCTGTAACGGATATATTTTAAATGAAAACTCGTATTATAACCTCCTTTCGGAAGGGGTAGGTAAACTTCCACCCCTTATCTAAATGACCTCCAGACTAAGGGAGAGAGGCTCACGGCACAAACACCCACTTATACAATACAGTATATCACACAGCAAAGCTGGTGACAATCCACCTGAACCCAACCAATAACCACATGGTTTACCAAGTCATATGCTATATGAACACTACTACAGTGAGCCTATCCAGTGTTAAAACAGGAAGATATACAGTATACATAACATATGATTCTACCTAACTCACTCCAATACTCCTATCACATGAATATGGAAGGATAATTACGTCTAAGAACGGATGAATGCCCAGTCAACCCTCACCCCAAGGTCATATAGCCAATTGTAGAAGGGCAAGAACATATCCTCATCCTCCACCAATGATGTATTACAATACCATCAAATATGATTCTATATACAGTATCTCTCGACTCTCCTAATCTCCCTCCAATACCCATATCAAATGAATATGGAAGTAAATTACCTGTAACAAAAAGTAACTGACCAGTTGTTCCTCTCATCTCATGGACCCAATTGTAGCACGGGAACATCTCTTCACACCTATTAAGTATGCCAAAACTATTAAGTATATGAGAATACCATTTAAAATATAGGTTTACTAAAATATAGCTAAAGGAACTGTTGCGATATGGCTGGATTAGTAAACTAATGATAAAAATTACAATTAAATACAGTGTAGGATTCACCATAATCTATCGAGCAGATCTTCAATAAGGTTATCCAGCCTAGATGTAGATATAGACCACTATAATCCATAACTGAATGTAATAATAGGATGAAATGAAGATACAAAAGGGCACTGGCAATCATCAACGCTTCTGCTTTGTTGTCATTATCAATTTAGGTTTTGCTGAAGCAAGTACTCACCATTAACTAAGAGATGAGTCGGGGGCAATCAATGTATAGTGGAAGGTAAAATTAATGTTAGGAAAACAGCAAAGAATGCATGGAGGGCATGAACCGAGACCTTACTGAAAAAGGAAACACATTCAACAATTTGGTTCCTTAGATGAGCACTGCAGCCTTCCTTCCAAGAATCCAAAAAAAACAGTAAATCTGGGGGAGGACACTGCTCTTCAGGATTCTAATCATTCATCCACCACTCTAGACCAACTCTTACTTCGTTTTGTACAGGAACTAGATGTTGTGGAAAATTATTGGAAGGTGCACAGTGTCTCTTCAAGCACCACTGAAGCAACCGTTAATGTAGATCCCCATGCGGTGCGCACTTCCCTAAAGATGATAGAGGTCCTAGTACTTCTACCACTGACAAGCTAGTAATTTTTGGTGGCGTAAGAAAGAGCACGCTACTCTTCTGAGTCTGCTGACACATAATGTACGGAAGAGAGGGCACAAACAGACAAATGTGTGCTAAGAGAAGGTCATGTGCATTTGGGGAAGTGTCCATACGCAGTTGCGTGCAAGTTGACACAAGTGTGTACAAACAGGAGAGCAAGAGCAGAGAGAAGAGCGAGTGCAAACAGATGAAAGAGTGTTAACAAGATGATATTCAAGTCACGATGAATCAGTGTTAAGTGGGGAGCTCGGATGTGTCAATAATTAAGACCTCAGGACCCAATGAGATGGTGCTAACTGGAGAGCACTCTAGTAAAGAGCACATGACCGAACAAGAACAACCTCAGGATAAGGAGCGATAATTGAAAAACGCACGAGAACATGTAGGACCTCAGGATCAGATGAAAATGCTTTAATTGGAAAACACACAGGTGATCAGCTAAATGCTCATAAACACAACTGGGCTCCTTATCTGGTGACCTTGTTAGTGGAAATCAATCTCCTGATGAATAATTCATGGTAGCATTTCTGCAACGAATTATGAGTGTAGAATCCTCCTCTAAAGATCGAGCACTCAGAAGTGAGGTTTCTGGAGAGGGGGACTCATTGTTTACAAGTACATGCCTAGAAAGCAATGAGTGCTTCCAAAGAGGAGAGCACAGATGTGTACATCATCCACAGAGTACACGTGAGCAGATCGCTTCATAATAGAAGAGCACATATTAACAGCTGAGCGAGCATGAACAACAGGGTAAAACACACGTGGACAGGTAAGGATTCAAGATCTGGCAAATGTTCATCAATTTGGAAGCAAGAGCAAACAGGAAAATGAACTCTTGAATAGAAGTGTGTGCTCTAACATAATGGCATGCACAAACAGTGGAGCGTGTAGAATCACGTACCAAAGAGTGCATGTGCATAGGGGAGTGTCCATACCCATTTGAGTCCATACTAACAAGTGTGTGTGCAAGCAGAAGAGCGAGCGCTAAAAGATGAACAAGTGTTAACAGGAGGATACTCAGGTTCTGATGAACGCGTGCTGAATGGAGAGCTTGTGCACGCTAATCGGTAAAACCACAGGATCTCATGAAGAGCACACATGAACAAGTACAACTTCAGGATTAGAGGTATGTTCGCAAATTGGCTAGGTTACAATGAACAGGTAAGTGCTCATAAGCACGACTGGGCTCCTTACACAGTGACCTTTTAAGTGGAAATTGATCACATGACGAATATGTATACTTCACAGTAGCCTTTCTGCAATGTATTATGAATGTGGAATTCTACTCTGAAGATCAAGTACAGTACTGAGAAGTGAAGACTCTGTAATAGGGGACCAATTAACTAAAGGCACATGCCTGGAAAGCAATGAGCACACCCAAACAGGACAGCCCAATTTAACAGATGAGCATGTTTGAATGGATAGACTGTAACAGGTGACCGGACACACCTACGCACAAACAAAAGAGCACAAACATTGGAATGTTGATGAAAAAATCAAATAAGCATTCATGTCCATAAAAGTACATAGAATAAGGAGAGACAGCTCGTACAAAAGATTGTGTGTGACCATATGAATGCGTGCTGACAAAAGGGCACATGCATATAGGGGGGTGCCCATACCCCATAAAGTGAGTGCTGACAGGAGAGCATGCAAGAGTGGAAGAGCAATTGTCAATAGATGATTGAATACTTACAGGTTAATATTCATGTCCAGGTGATGGCAAGCTACATGTGGAGCCAGCATGAACCAAAGAGAAACGGA
The DNA here is from genome assembly GCF_036898095.1 of Palaemon carinicauda. Taxonomy (NCBI): domain Eukaryota; kingdom Metazoa; phylum Arthropoda; class Malacostraca; order Decapoda; family Palaemonidae; genus Palaemon; species Palaemon carinicauda. The sequence continues at coordinate 9,388,862 of NC_090764.1, forward strand.
GCGCATAGAATCAGGTGTGTGCTCATACAGAAGTGTGCGCATAAACAGGAGAGCACTCCAGAACAGATGAATATACACTAACAAAAGGGAACGTTCATATAGGAGTGTCCATATGCAGTTGAATGCGTGCTGAAAGAAGTGTGAACAAGTAGAAGAGCATGTGCAAACAGCTGAATGAGCACTAACAGGAGAATATTCAAGTCCCGATGAAGGCGCGATAAGTGGAAAGTGTGCGCACCAATAGGTAAGACCTCAAGATATGATATGTGCGCGCTAACTGAATAGCGAGCATGTGTACAAGTGAACGCTCACCATCAGGGTCATACACACCATCAAGTAGGACCTCAGGATCAGTTGTGTGCACGAACATGTAACCGCTCACCATCAGGGTCATACACACCATCAAGTAGGACCTCAGGATCAGTTGTGTGCACGAACATGTAACACCTCAAGATCTTGTGAATATACACTAATTGGAGAGAGCACTCCAGCAGGAGCACACACACAAACAGAGGAGTGCTTACAAGCATGACTTGGCTCTGTATGTGAGGATCTCATGATCAATACTTCATAATAGCCTAACTGCAACAAATTTGTCATGAGGAAGATCTAGTGCTTACAGGTGATGCTTCAAGAACAAAAGAATGATTATCTACAAGTGTACGCCCAGGAAAGCAATGACCGCAACTGAACCAGGGAACACGATTTAACAGGTGAGCGCGTATGGCCAACTGATAGAACTTATGCAATCACTGGACCAAATGGAGAGTGCACGCAAACAGGAGACAGCACTAACAGTAGAGGGCGCATGCAAACAGACAAGGGGACTCTAACAAAATGTTGCACACAAACAGGAGAGCATTCATGTCCATATGAGCATGTAGAATCAGGAGAACATGCCAGTGGGCGATCCGTGCATATAGGGGAGTGTTCACACCTAGTTAAGTGCGTGCTGACAGGAGAGCACGTACAAGTAGAAGAGGCACTTGAAACGACGAATGTGCACTAACAGGAGAATATTTAAGGCTTGATGAACTTGTGCTAACAGGAAATTATTCAAGACCCAATGAATGTGGGTTAAGTAGAGAACACGTGCCAACCAAAGAGCAGTCATACAAACCCAAGAGTGAGTGTAAAAAGGTAGGACCTCTGAACCTGATGAGTGTACGCACGTACAGGAAAGCGTTTGCATTAGGCGTGAGCAAAGGAACAGGTAAGACCTTAAGAGGCAGAAGTGTGCATGCTAATTGGAGACCTAGCAAAAAACTTATAAGACCTCTGGATCAGATGACTAATTACTAATTGGAGAGCACATGAACAGGCGAGTGCTCAAAAGCATGAGCCTGAGTAAGAAATGTCTCTTGTAGATATTTGAAGACTTCTCTTTTCTCTTGTCCTTTGGGGTGTTTAGTTTAGAAGGTTCATCTTTGGAAGATGTAAAGACACACCTTCTAACTTCAAGAGAGGGAGATTCCCTAGGAGACCTCAAAACATTCTTGTCATGCTCATTAAGAATTAGGTGGCCCAACTGCAAAAGATCCTTAGGAAATCAAGCTTGGAGGTGTAGGAGGTCGTGAGCATTCCTTTTCCTTACTATGTGTCAAACTCGAAGGATCGTTGATCAACTGCAATTTCAACAGTTCACGTCATGTACTACCGCCCCAGCAGAGGATGACACGACAGGAGAGGACTCGGCTCTCGATGTTACATGGGGTTTAAACAGTCTTTCCGGGAGCAGAATCCTATCAATGCAAAAGGAATGCCACGGTGTCTTTAGGGCATTGTCCTTAGCAGAGTCGTCATCCATGAAGAACGTCCGGGCTCCCCTCAAGGAGACGTATTATCTACTTCTCTGGAAGCAGGTAATGCAACCCTGCTCTGAACTTGCATTACTGATTAAATCAATGTTGTCATCCTTCCTTGACTTCATCCTGGAGGAGGGAGAAAGAGAAGGCTCAAAAAGCCGGAGTACCAGAAGGAGAAAGGGGAGGTCCAGCGGATTTCATAGCCTTCGAGGAAGACCCTAAAGGAAAAAATCTAGCTTGGATTTGTTTTACCTATTCTTGCTATATCCCAGCCACTGGGAAGACAACCACTCCCTACACTCCTAACAGGATAATGATTGCACGCAGTCATGACCCTCGAAAAATTCCACAAAGAATGGGAATCCAGTGAAGTTCTGCTCATAAAGATTCCACACATATTACTGGGGAGCACTGGGCAAGACAGCATGTCCTCATGTGGTTTCACCATTAACCAAGAAAACAACACTATTTTCAGGAAAAGTATATTCTAGAAATGTTACAAGTTTATGTGCAAAATCAAACACAAAAGCTTAGTTACTATGTATCCAGGTATTTATCATTATAGTATTACTAGCTAAGCTATAACCCTAGCTGGAAAAGCACAAGGCTATAAGCCCAAGGGCTCCAACAGGGAAAATAGCCGAGGAAAGGAAATAAGGAAACAATACAATACTGTGCCTGAGTGTATCCTCAAGCAAGAGAACTCTCACCCAAGACAGTGGAAGACCATGGTACAGAGGTTATGGCACTACCCGAGACTAGAGAACAATGGTTTGATTTCTAGAAGAGCTACTTATTACAGCTAAAGACTCTCTTCTCCTTTACCAAGAGGAAACTAACAACTGAACAATTACAGTACTGTAGTTAACTCCCTGAGTGAAGAAGAATTTTTAAATTATCTCAGTGTTGTCGGGTGTATGAGGAAAGAGGAGAATGTGAAAGGAATAGGACAGACTATTTGGCATATGTGTAGGCAAAAGAAGGATGAGCCATAAACAGAGAGGGATCTAATGCAGTACTATCTGGCCAGTCAACCTTTAACTTTAAACTCAAGGTCAGGTTAGGTTAGGTTGGTAGTCCCCTAGTAAGCTGGAACATAGCACCATAGATAATTAAAATACATCTCTATTTGTTACTTGATTTTCTTCCCATCCCCCCAAAAAATGAAAATTATATAAGTTAAGGAAAAAGCTAGGTCAATACAGTACAGTATATACTTTAATATCTAACAAAACTGGAATTCACTATAAAAAATGGATGAATGGAGGCTATTTTGACATTTTTCTCGGCATAAATAATGGGAGCTGGGCATAAATACTTTAGGAGCCTTTGTAGTTGGTTGGATGGACTGGATCAGTAATTAAAATGAGGGTAAATATTTACTAAAGTACAATATTCTTAATGAAGAAATTACTGTAAGTGTTACTGATGTACTTATGAATACTTTCAACTCTTCTGATCCAAATAATGGGAGGAAACCTATATTTTTCCAATTTTAGTCATTCTAAAATTCCAAAATTTAGGACTGAAAAGTCACATTTTAAATTAAAAAAGAAAAAAACACAAGAACACCACCTAACATAACCTGGGAGACATACCCTTACCTAATTGTCTATCTATGGGCATCCTGCGAACACCTTAGACCACTAAGACTAAGAACCCTGTGTTTACTTCCCAATTGGCTTTACTCCTGCCACGGTAACATTACATTATATTTAGTAAATCATGAAACTAGCTTCATAATATTGTATTTTAGATAAAGATAGACATCATCTTCCCAATAAAAACAAATCTGGTGCCGGTTTAGTAAGTGGCCTACTTTTTTTATTTGGTTTGTTAGGTTAGGTTAGGTAAGGTTAGGTTAGGTTAGGTAAGGTAAGGTAAGGTTAGGTTAGGTCACATACTAAAACAGATAGAATTTCGTAGGCCATATTCGAAAGGAAGGCCACATACTAAACAGTCACCAAAAATCTATTTGACAAGTAATAAGAAAGTTTATGCTTGTCCCAACCAACTTCATTCACTCATTATTATTATTATTATTATTATTATTACTTGCTAAGCTACAACCCTAGTTGGAAAAGCAGGATGATATAAGCCCAAGGGCTCCAAGAGGAAAAATGGCCCAGTGAGGAAAAGAAATAAGGACATATAAAACTACAAGAGAAGTAATTAACAATTAAATAAAACAGTAATAAAACACATTCATATATGAACTATAAAAACTTAAAAAACAAGAAGAAAAAAAATAAGATGGAATAGTGTGCTCGAGTCTACCCTCAAGCAAAAGAACAACTCTAATCCAAGACAGTTGAAGGCCATGGTACAGAGTCTATGGCACTACCTAAGACTAGAGAACAATTGTTTGATTTTGGAGTGTCTTTCTTTTAGAAGAGCTGCTTGCCATAGCTAAAGTCTCTCTTCTACCCTAACCATGAGGAAAGTAGCCACTGAACAACTACAGTGCAGTAGTTAACCCCTTGAGCGAAGAAGAATTGTTTGGTAATCTCAGTATTGTCAGATGTATGAGGACAGAGGAGAATACGTAAAGAATAGGTCAGACTATTCAGTGTATGTGTAGGAAAGGGGAAAATGAACCGTAACCAGACAAGTATCCAATGTAGTACTGTATGGCAGGTCAAAGGACCCAATAACTCTCTAGCGGTAGTATCTTAACGGGTGGCTGGTGCCCTGGCCAACCTACTAACTATAACGGAATTCGTTATGGAATAGTACAATATTAATTTCGACAATGGAACTTTCATAATTGAATAGATCTTTGCAAATATGACAAATTTGTAAGTAATTTGTATTTTTCCTAACATATAAACAAGGAGCTATTCATAAAGGTACACTTTCAGTGAAGCTGAAAGACGATCCAAGATAATTTTAGCAAGGGATACCCATCCCAGCCACTAATTAGTGGGTGGGGGTAGCCAGCTACCCTGCTCACTCACACAACTGGGCTGAGCAACCACTTTGCTTTCTAGCAGGAATTCTTGGGGGACAGGGCTGGCAGACGAATTTGTATGAATAGGTCCAGATTTGTATGTTAGGCAAAAATACAAATTACTTACAAATTTGTCATTTGTTCCAACACAAATACAAACCCTCTGCTATTTATATAGGTAAATCACCTCTTAGGAGGGAGGAAGTCCTCTCCAACTGGCTTTGGCATTTGACCCGTGGTTATCTCTACTTCGGTATGTGACCGAAGATAGTAGGAATGCTGCCCTCGCTAAAATCTTGTACTATGGCTACGCACCATTAGAGGAGTTCAGAAGCTGTGTTTGTGATACAGTACTAGCAATGCGGCTGGTCTTTAACATGGGAACTCGAGACGTAAAGACATGAGAGTCCTCAGACTTTACCCGATAATCGCCGGTAAAGTTTTACTTACTGTCGGGGAACCATTTTGAACAGAAAATATATGTTTTCCTGTAGTAAATAATGTGATTTAACCAAATTTGACCTTCTTTTCAATAGCAAACAAACAGAACAAACAGTGGCTAGCTTCATTCCACACACAAGTTAGTCGAACTGGCTGTTCTGTTTGGTTGCGATTGAAATTAAGGTAAATTTGGTGAAATCACAGTACAGTATTTATTACAGGAAAACATCTATTTTTTATTCAAAATGTTTTACCCTAAATCTAATGGTTCTTGATCCCCCGTGAGCTCACTTCGCTCGGTGAAAAATAAAAACATCAAGCTCCTTAAGTACTGACTAGCAGTAATGTTGAGCTGCGCACGCTAACATTAGTAATGTTTTACCCTAAATCTAATGGTTTTTGTTTCGCCGCGGCCTCGCTTCGCTCACCAAAAAAATAAAAACATCACGTTCAGTATGTACTGGCCAGCAGTAATGTTGAGCTGTGCAAGCTAACATTAACATTACAGTGAACCCTCGCTACTTCGCGGTTCGACCATCGCGGATTCACCACTTCGCGGGTTTTTTCCATAACCCATATATATATACATATCGCGGATTTTCCGGAAATTTCGAAAATACCGCAATATCTGAAGACCCCAAATACGATATTTCGTTACCTGTAATTCCATTAATACTGTAATTAGTAATATCTGCTCTTACTGATTGTTCATTGCATTACATATGACATATAATTAAGCACAGAAAGAAATAAAACACGAAAAGAGAATGTGATCATACGATGATTCAGTACTGTATACAGTACGTAGTAAAATCAAATCGAACATGAAACGCAAATCAGATGCAGTCATACCCTATTAGAATGGTGTAAGGCTGCTGTTGGCTACTACTGTACTGTACTACAAATGTAATGGATGTGCTTCTTTTCCATGAATCTTTTGTATGTATACGTACGTAGTACTGCATCCAATAATATTCTTTGTTGCAAAAATCACATTTCGAATAAGCGTACGAGAGAGAGAGAGAGAGAGAGAGAGAGAGAGAGAGAGAGAGAGAGAGAGAGAGGAGAGAGAGAGAGAGAGAGAGAGAGACACACACATCCTACAACAAAAGCGTAAAATAGCATACGTAAAGCTATTATTATTATTATTGTTGTTGTTATTAAAATTATTATTGTTATTATTATTATTATTATCATTATTATTATTATTATTATTATTATTACAGTATCATTATTTATTATTATTATTACTGTACAGTATACTGTACGCAGGGTATCTTGTACTTTGAATTGGTAACCTACGTAGCATATAAGACGGGTTGTGATTGGTTCAAGCGCTGATAGATGACGAATCAGAACCCAAGTTTTGTAATCTAGCTGTGATTGGTGTTTTGACCGCTTCTCCAACCCGCAGCATCTCTTTCCGCGGTCACTTTGTCTCCCGCTGTATCGCTGTGTTGACGTTGTTAAGTAATTGTGAACTTTAATCTGTGCTGTGCGTGACTGTTTTAAGTTGAACTTTTTGTTGAACTTTCTGTTAAACCCTACTGTACAATGCCTCCCAAGCCTTCTGCTTCTACTAAGGCTGGTAGTGAGCCTAAACAGCACCGAAAGATGATGACGATTGCTGAGAAGGTGACGCTTCTCGATATGTTAAAAGACAGTAGAAGTTACGCGGCCGCAGACCTCGAAGACCTGACGAAATCAGCCAGTGAAGACAGTGAAACACAGGAAGAGATCCAAGAAAATGTCGAAGAAACGGGCTTAACATTAGAACGGCTTGCCAAGCTCTGCAAGCTTGCGAATGAGGTGAAAGAAATGTCGCAAGAGTGGGACGAGGATATGGTTCGTTCTCTACAATTCTGCACCAAGATCGATGAACACATGGCTCCCTACAGGATGCTCTTGCGAAAAAAGAAGCAGCGGCAGCAACTTCCGATCACAATGCCCTCGGAAGAAATTGAAGAAGTGTCTCAGGAAGAAGTTGAAGAGGTGTCCCAGGAAAAGACACCTCCGTCTGAAGAGACGTAAAATACTATTATTGGCTGCACAGTAGAAGACATCATCAGCTTCATCATCATCATTTCTACTGTGCAGCAAATTCATCGCCATCATCATTCAAGTTTTTCTTGAACTTCTTTCGTGGTGAGTACAGTAACAATCTTCATTTTTTACTTTAATATTCTAACATTTTAATATTTGTGCCTGTTTTATAGTTTAGTACTGTATGCATTAAGTTAAAGGGAAGGTTTTAAAAGTCTGAAGAGTATACATGTTGTAACCTATCATATTTTTTTTGTTTAAAATTTACATTTACGTATGTAAAACAATCTCTCTCTCTCTCTCTCTCTCTCTCTCTCTCTCTCTCTCTCTCTCTCTCTCTCTCTCTCTCTCTCTCTTTCTCTCTCTCTCTCTCTCGTAAATTGTTTTCCTGCTTTGCTACGTACAGTATGTACTGTATGATTTTATATAGATACGGTAAATAATATTTGTAATAACATATTTTGTAAATGCTTTTACTGTAAATATCCTTATTTATCACTTTCATCATGCGCGTTAAATGCCTTCTTTGTTCTGAGCGTGGTTGTTTACTGAGCGTACTTTATGACGCCGTCGTTTCAGGCGGCGTCATAAAGAAAAACATTTCATTTGGAAGTCCTAAGAAAAATTAAGTAAAACATTGGTAATAACAAAATCAACATACTGTATACATCAATATAATCGATGCAAAAACTAACCTATACATATGTGTGTACACTAAATGAGTTTGTTTCTTCATTATGATCAGAGATAAACATAAACAAAACATTGGTTGCCATTTTTTATTGTGCTTTTTAGCGTGTTTAGGAAACGCATGATATAAAATCGCCTTTAATATTTGTGCCTGTTTTAGTTTAGGGTACTGTAGTACATGCATTAAGTGTTCTGTACATTAAAGGGTAGTTTGTTAACAGTACTACGTACAAGGGAAGGTTTTAAAAGTCCGAATAAACATGTTAAATAAATAGGTAAATATGGTGTCAATACTTCGCGGATTTTCACCTATCGCGGCTGGGTTTGGAACCTATCTACCGCGATAAACGAGGGTTCACTGTATTTTGATAATGAACTGCATTCACTAACCAGGTATTAAACTTAAAGTAAAAATAATGACTTACTTTATGATCTGGACGTCGAAGTTCGGGGTCTTCTAGCAATGGTTGCTGTATTGGAGGTGGGAGAGGTTAGAGGCGAAAGTGTTAATTACATATGGTGTACCATGGTAATTTCCATGAAACTACATAACTACAACCATTACACGTTTGTATAGGAAGTTCCATAATAGCACACGAAAGGGGTAGAATACGAACGAAGGCTTAACACGGACATAGGTTTTACAGGGAAGATGGCTTGGGAAGGGACTGATTCGAGCACTTGAAGAGATAAGGAAAGGGGGAAGGGAAATATTAAACCCCCTGTGGAAACTTTCCATATGTATGGGCATGTGATGGTTAACGGTGGTTAATGGAGTCTACAACGTAAACTTGGATAAACTTGCAAGGAAAACTTGTTCAGAGCAAGTATTTATGAGAAAACTGGGTGTGATAAGGTAATAACAACAGGTATGAAGGAAAAATATCAAGCTAAAATGAAGAAATAATAAATATGATATAATGGTAATAAATTGAAATGCTGTAATATGGGAAGACAGAAGAGAAGAAGATAGATGTGGCAGAGATGAGAATGTTGAGATGGATGTGTGGGGTGACAAGAAGAGATAAGATACGGAATGAGGTAATTAGGGGTACCACAGGAGTTAGAACACTATCAGATAAGATCCAAGAAAGTAGACTGAGGTGGTACGGTCATGCCATGAGAAGAGATGAACAGTATATTGGAGGAGAGTAATGGAAATGGAGGTACAGGGAACGAGAAGGAGAGGGAGACCAAAGGGAAGGTGGGTGGACTGTATCAAGGATGACCTTCGATCAAAGGGATTAACCGGTGATGAGGTGTGGGACAGAAGTAGATGGGGAAAGCTAACCAAAAACATCGACCCCACATAGAAGTGGGAAAAGATGTAGACAAAGAAGAAGAAGCTGTAATATGGAAGAAAACGATTGAAAGGGGTATGGAAACAAAGAAAAATATACTAGTGGGTACTGTATTGCAAAAACGAATAAATAACAACATTATTAGAGGGGTCAAGACTCATAGTATACTTGAATAACTAGGGTAAAGAATATATCCACGTGGGTGTTGCATAAACATACAGTATTAGAAGAATGGTTAGGATAAAACGCAATATGCCCATAAAAGAATGGGTATATACAGTATTAAAAGGGTTGGATCAAGAAGAATACTTGTATGACGTGGGGAAAAATGAGGAGGGTTTATAAGAAAACGGGTAATTCTTGCATAAAACAAAATATGTACATGTGGGTATGACATAAAAGGAAGGGTACAGTTGTATTAGGTCAAGTAGAATAATTGAACGTCGCGGGTAAAAATACTTGAATGACGTGGGGAAAAATGGGGAGGGGTTGTTAGGAAACAAGTAATCTTATTGGTAAAAATAAAGGTGGGCGGGCTTTATGTACAGGAGGGCGGGATTTAAGCGCAGAAGATCTAAAACTGGTATAAACATACGAACGAATAGGAGCGAATACAACCGACCCGTAGCATGTCAACAAATAAATAAAAAATATACCGTTAATATAGGATATATATAGATAATTTGTGCAGTTTTCCATGGATTTATTATACTTCCAAGAACATAAAGTATAGAGAAGAAAAGGTTTGTTTTACCATTTTATACCATTTCCCCAGTATGTTTTCCCCACCCAAAACCCAAAGTTCCCACTGGGGGTCCCCCATTAAAGCCAGATATATATATATATATATATATATATATATATATATATATATATATATATATATATATAGCATTTATTTGCGACAAAAATAAGTTTAATTTTCGAAGGGAACGGGTGTTTTTTCTAATAAGGAAAAGTTGGTTTTTACTAGGAAAGGTTTCCCCGACCGTAAGTACAGTAATATATACCTAATCTCCCTCGTAGGGGTATTGGGGTCACAACAAGTATTATTTTTATACTGTACTTAGGATATAGAAGCAAAACGAGTTTTACCTGTAGAGAGGAGAGGTCACCTGCGTTGAGTGCCGTGGTGCCGAGTTCCCCAGGGGGAAACAAAGTTCAATAAAGTTCATTTAAAAATACAATTAGACTGATACACGGTATATTTTCAGGTGTTTTAAACGTTACTAATGATGATACCTATACTAAATTCATTTAATGAGGCTCATTTGCACTGACTCGCAGAGGTGCCCTTTTAGCTTGGAAAAGTTTCCTGCTATCAGATTGGTTAGAATTATCTTGTCCCACCAATCAGCGAGCAGGGAACTTTTCCGAGCTAAAATGCCACTGCTGCAAGTTGGTGCAAATCTGTCTCACTAAAAAGAATTGACTTGCAAAGCCATGATTTAAAAACAGTAAATTTGTATTGTATTACAGGGTGTGATTTCGAACAGAAAATGTGTGTTTTCCTACAGTAAATAACATGATTTAACCGAATTTGACAATAATTTCAACCGCAAACAAACAGATCAACCAATTCGGCTAACTTTAAGTTGACGAATTGGTTGCTGTTATTACGGATGAAATGAAGGTGAAAACCGGTTAAATCACGTTATTTCCTACAAGAAAACATATATTTTCTGTTAAAATGGTTAAATATAATCACTGTTGTCATATTATTATTATTATTATTATTATTACTATCCAAGCTACAACCCTAATTGGAAAAGCAAGATGCTATAAGCCCAGGGGCTCCAATAGGGAAAAATAGCCCAGTGAGGAAAGGAAATAAGGAAATAAATAACTGAAGAGAACAAATCAACAATAAATCATTCTAAAAAAAGTAATGTCCAAAGAGATATATCATATATAAACTATTAACAACGTCAACAACAAATATGTCATATATAAACTTATAGTTTATATATGACATATTTGTCCGCCTGGTCAACAAAAAAGCATTTGCTCCAACTTTGAACTTTTGAAGTTCTACTGATTCAACAACACGATTAGGAAGATCATTCCACAACTTGGTAACAGCTGGAATAAAACTTCTAGAGTACTGCGTAGTATTGAGTCTTATGATGGAGAAGGCCTGGCTATTAGAATTAACTGCCTGCCTAGTATTACGAACAGGATAGAATTGTCCAGGGAGATCTGAATGTAAAGGATGGTCAGAGTTATGAAAAATCTTATGCAACATGCATAATGAACTAATTGATCGACGGTGCCAGAGATTAATATCTAGATCAGGAATAAGAAATTTAATAGACCGTAAGTTTCTGTCCAACAAATTAAGATGAGAATCAGCAGCTGAAGACCAGACAGGAGAACAATACTCAAAACAAGGTAGAATAAAAGAATTAAAACACTTCTTCAGAATAGATTGATCACCGAATATCTTAAAAGACTTTCTCAATAAGCCAATTTTTTGTGCAATTGAAGAAGACACAGACCTTATATGTTTCTCAAAAGTAAATTTGCTGTCAAGAATCACGCCTAAAATTTTGAAAGAGTCATACAAATTTAAAGAAACATTATCAATACTGAGATCCGGATGTTGAGGAGCCACCGTCCTTGACCTACTTACAATCATACTTTGAGTTTTGTTAGGATTCAACTTCATACCCCATAATTTGCACCATGCACTAATTTTAGCTAAATCTCTATTAAGGGATTCACCAACCCCAGATCTACATTCAGGGGATGGAATTGATGCAAAGAGAGTAGCATCATCTGCATATGCAACAAGCTTATTTTCTAGGCCAAACCACATGTCATGTGTATATAGTATGAAAAGTAATGGGCCAAGAACACTACCCTGTGGAACACCGGATATCACATTCCTATACTCACTATGGTGCCCATCAACAACAACTCTTTGAGATCTACTACTTAAAAAATCAATAATAATGCTAAGAAACGACCCACCCACTCCCAACTGTTTCAGTTTGAAAACAAGGGCCTCATGATTAACACGGTCAAAGGCAGCACTAAAATCAAGGCCAATCATACGAACTTCCCGACCACAATCAAGGGATTTCTGTACTGCATTGGAGATTGTAAGAAGGGCATCACATGCTCCAAGGCCTTTCCGAAAACCAAATTGCAAACTAGGGAATAGATGATTACCTTCAGCAAACCTATTAAGACGTTTTGCCAGAAGACGTTCAAAAACTTTAGATAATATGGGAGTTATGGAAATTGGGCGGTAATCAGTGGGACTTGAGCTACCACAAACACATTTACATAGAGGAGTAACATTACCAATTCTCCAACAAGTGCTAAAAGCTCCTCTTCTTGCTAACTTGCGTAAAATAACAGATAACTTTGGAGCTAAGAAATCTGCTGTCTTTATAAAAAACAAAGGAAAAATACCATTAGGGTCTACTCCTCCATAAGCATCAAGGTCCATCAACAGAGCTTTAATCTCACGAGATCGAAAAGCTAAACTAGTTAGTTTAGCCTCAGGAAAACAGGAATGAGGAAGTTCAAGTTTTTCATTACTCTGTTTACTGTCAAAAACATCAGCCAAAAGGGTTGCCTTTTCCTTTGGACAGTGAGTGACTGAGCCATCTGGTTTAAGTAAAGGAGGAACTGTTGCATCTACACCAAAGAGTGCAGATTTAAGGGTAGACCACCATTTATGTTCCTGAGTTGTACCAGAGAGGGTTTCTTTTATGATTAAATTGTACTCCTTTTCAGTTGAGGCATAAACTCTCTGAGCAAAAGCTCGAAGCTGAGTATAGTTGTTCCAGGTCAAATCTGATCTGTTACCCTTCCAAAGGTGATAGGCCTCCTGCTTCTCCAAATAAGCACGTCTACAATCATCATTGAACCACGGTTTGTCCTTCATTCGGTACCTTAGCACACGAGAAGGGATACGCCTATCAATTATGTTGACTAGATTCTCATTCAAAGGGACAACAGGATCTACACTATTATATAATTGTGACCAATTCAAGCACAAAAGATCATGCAAAATCCCATTCCAGTCTGCTTGGGATTTCATATAAATTTTACAAGAATATGATATATGCAAAATCCCATTCCAGTCTGCTTGGGATTTCATATAAATTTTACAAGAATATGATATATCAGGGACAGGCTGCTCAGTCTTCACTAATAATGAAATCAAGGCATGATCAGATGTCCCGACTGGAGAACCAACCTTACCAGTTATAACGCCAGGGGAGTCAGTGTATACAAGGTCCAAGCAATTACCAGACCTGTGAGTAGCTTCATTTATGATTTGCTCACAGCCTGATTCCGAGGCAAAGTCTAAAGCTCTTAAGCCATGGCGATCGGTAGGAGAGATAGAACTCAACCACTCCCTATGGTGAGCATTAAAATCACCAACAAAGACAAACGAAGCCTTTCTATCATCTTCTTGTATCTTAGCCATAATGGTAAGAAGACAATCGAAGATAGAATCATCCATGTCTGGATTCCGGTAGATTGAACACAAATAAAAGTTGTTATGCCTGCCACAAACTTTTATTACCTGAATCTCATAACATCCACATTGATAGCAGGACTTATGAGAAGCAGGGTACTCGGTTCTAATATACACCGCCATTCCCCTGGCCCTAGGAATGGAATCACGTTTCAGCATTATTGGCTTCTTTAAACCAGTTATAAGGAGCTCAGATGAGTGCCTCATATTAGAAACCAAAGTTTCTGAGCACAAAAGAATATCATACTGTCTGGACGCAACTGTAAGGTCTCGGATATTTGCATGAAGACCACGAATATTGCAATACAGAAGACGACATTGACGAAATCTAGGACGTACTGGTCCCGGATTTCGCTCAATGTCTCCAGACAGCATAAGAATTAATAGAAATAAAAAAGAGACATCATACTTAAAAACTAGATTAACAAGAATTAAAACAAAAACAATCTGTACAGAATAATAATACAAGTGATTGATGATATCCATAGACTATAGTAAAAAGTCGGAAAAACTGGTCAACATGGAGGAGCCGATACACCATGCAAGGCTAAATACCCTCCAGGATAGCCACTTCAACTGAAGGGAGGACAGTAAGGATGGTTTTGAGAAGAAAAAATCAGAAAAAGGAAAAGACAACCTCTTGATAAACCACCAGGCATCCATGGCCCTTCTATTAAGCCTGCCCAACACACCATTTAAAAAAAAACAAGAGGAAGAAAAAAAAAATAAGATAGAATAGTGTGCCCGAGTGTACCCTCAAGCCAGAGAACTCTAACCCAAGACAGTGGAAGACCATGGTACAGAGGCTATGGCACTACCCAAGACTAGAGGACAATGGTTTAATTTTGGAGTGTCCTTCTCCTAGAAGAGCTGCTTACCATAGCTAAAGAGTCTCTTCTACCCTTACCAAGAGGAAAGTACACTGAACAAATTGCAATGCAGTAATTAACCCCTTGGGTGAAGAAGTGTTAAGTATCTCATTGTTGTCAGATGTATGAGGAAAGACGAGAATATGTAAAGAATAGGCCAGACTATTCTGTGTAAGTGTAGGCAAAGAAAAAATAAGCCGTGACTAGAGAGAGGGGTCCAATGCAATACTGTCTGGGCAGTCAAAGGATCCAATACCTCTCTAGTGGTAGTATCTCAACGGGCGGCTGGTGCCCCGACCAACCTACTACCGATATATGTTGTGTTAAAATATTTAAATATAAGCACTTGTTCAACGGTGTCACTTCACTTACGAATGTACTGCGAACGATAACATTAGCAACAGCACCAATGATAGACAGTGTTACCAGCGCTGACGTATGGCACACAGAGTTACCAACGGTACGGTGACATTACTAGCGATAGCAATGCTAGATATTTCCATACAAATTTTAAATAATTTTTCCATATAAGTTTTACACAATATATAAAAAGTACAAAAAGGGTACAGAACCGAACAAACCCACCTAACCTAACCTAGTAGTATGATAGGTCACAAACCTCAGGTATTTACTGAGAACGGTAAAATTCTCCATGTTACGAATGATACTCAAAGTTACCAACGGTACGGTGACATTACTAGCGATAGTAATGTTAGATATTTCCATACGAATTTTAAATAATTTTTCCATATAAGTTTTACACAATATATAAAAAGTACAAAAAGGGTACAGAACCAAACAAACCCACCTAACCTAACCTAGGAGTTCCCCGGTCACAAAACACATATAATGACTACAGTGGTACCTCTACATACGAATTTAATCCGTTCCACCACCAACTTCAGGTGTAGAAAATGTTCGGTTGTAGAAACGAATTTTCCCATAAGAATACATTGACATAGGATTAATCTGTGGTTGAGCCCAAAAACCTATGATAACTCCGTAATAAATTACTACACATAATTACACATGACAATAATGCACACTAAATTAGATAATAGACATGTAAAAAAGAATAATTATAAAGAAATAACAAATAAGAAAAGGTTTTTTAGCGTCACTTTACCTTAGAAAGTCCAGCTACGCAGCTACGCAGCTACGCAGAGAGGAGACAGACGGGCGGCGAGGAGGTAGAGAGGGTGACTACGATAAACGTACACTACCGTAACTTATTCTAACTTACACTAAGTGAACTTTAACCTAACTTAGCTTATTTATTTCTTTTATTTTTATATTTTATATTTTTTTTTACATTTTCTTTTTTTCTTTTTGATGATTAATTTTAATCACTTTCACTCTACACTTGAAATTGATTGAATTTTTTTCTCTTCAATCTTTGCCGTTTTCTTTGTTTCACTTTCTTTCGCTTCACTCTTTGCCGTTTTCTTTGAACCACTTCTATCCCCTTCATCACGAGTTCGCTTCGTAACTTTTTTAAAGAAGCTATCGATAGAAAGTTGATTGGTACAGCTTTTCAGAATGTTTCGAAAATAAGTTAGGGAAACAGCATCAAACTGCGCAACTACACGACAAACTTGCAATTTTTTTGGGATGGTATTTGTCGATGAAGTCGACCACGTCTTGATATTTTCCTAACACCTCTTTTATTTGCGCCGAACCTAACACAGGTTCTACCTCATCGATCCCTTCCTCGTCATCACCCATGTGCTCAGACATAGCATGGAGTTCCTTGAGCTCCTCTGTAGTAAGTTCGTCGTCATGTTCTTTTGCAAGTTCACTCACGCTCACGCTCATGCTTTTTAATAATTCCTTGCTTTACTTCTAAAGAAAGCATTTCCTTATTCCTTTTCTCACCACTACCACTTGCGAAACTAAGCCTCTTAAGACCCATGATTTACGTAAAATACCGTAAAAAGATGAACGTAAAAAATCACAATTAAAACACAGTTAATAGCAGAACACACAGGGCACAACCACAGGAAGCCGATGAGAATGGAGGAATGTCCCAAGCCACGCTAATTGAGGGTCCCTCCGAGGTAGAAATGCTGCCTTCTATCGGCGGAAATAAAAAATACATCCGGCGCTATGAGTACCATCTATGTGCACAGGTATTGTTTACTTCGGGTGTCGAAAAAAAATTCAGGTGTAGAGTAGGAACGTGTTCGAATTGTACTTCGCGTGTCGAAAAATTTGGATACAACCAGTACGACGAAAATTGCTTACTTCGTGTGTCGAAATAAAATTCGGGTGTAGAGTCAAAAAATTACTCAAATTTTACTTCGGGTGTTGGAAAATTCGGATGTAGATACATTCGTGTGTAGAGGTTCCACTGTATTGAGGAATGACTTACCTATATGAAGAAAACGTCGAAACTTTCGGGTCACGGGAGGGTGAGACTGACGGCTTAACTCGTATGACTGGTCTTCCATGGGGGTAGAAGACTTATTCCCAAAAATGTACCTTTATAAGAAGTAACGGTATAACCACAACGATGTTCCTTTTTGGTTTAATGTATCTTGGTTTCGGTATTACAATAAACCACGTGAATGTCTTTCCTGTAAGATAGGAGGGAACGGCACTTGGGGCACTGGAAATGCTGAGGAATTACATTGTGTGCTTTCAGGAAATTATCAACATTGGCTGAAGAATCATAAAAATCACCATGGAATTTAGCAAATGCTTTTAGGTATGGAATACTGCAGCCGTTACAAGTATCTATAACTTCCGCCATCGCAAAATACGAATCTCACTTGAAAAGACGGACACCTTACTAGGTCAAAGGTTTCAAGGGAAAAGGATTTGGTGGAAAGGGTATGAACAGACCACTTGAAGAAATAAAGGAAGGGGTTCGGGAAATATCACTTGACAACCCCCTTGAGTAAACTTTGAATACGTATCGGTTCGTGATTGGTTAACGGAAAAACAACGGAGTCTGGAGGGTAAACATGAATGAACTGGATAGGGAAACTAGTCCAGAGCAAGTATTTAGCCTATGTGAAACCGGGGAGTGAAAAGGAAATAAAAGAAATAAACCCAATATAGAAAGATAAAATGGAATGTATGATAAATAATATTGAATGGGAATATAAAATGAGATGATTTTAAAAGGTATAGGATAATAAAACGAGTAATTGGTGGGGGAAAAGCTTTTGTGCAGGGGGGGCAGGGATTTTGTGCAGGAGGACGAAAACTGGTATGCACGAACGTACGTACGGGTGATAATGCTAGCATGGAATGCTGACAGTTGATCTACATCAGACGTTGGCAGCACTGGTTACTGTATTTTTTCATGAGACAGTCTTTGCAACGGCGCCTCCAAAGTTTATCCCAATATACTGTTTTGTATTTTCCTCGGGTTATTATATATCGAAGTAGGTAATATATAGAGAAGAAAATGTTTGTTTTACGGTTGTACATTGTTTCCCCAGTATGTTTTCCCTCACCCAAAACCCCGAGTTCCCACTGGGGGTCCCCCATTACCGTAGGATATAGATATATATATATTTCTGAAACTATTCATTTGCGACGGGAACGAGTGTCATTTTCGAAGGGAGCGTAATTTTTTCTATAAGAAAGAGTAGTTTTTTTTTTACTAGGTTACATTGCCTGTAATACACTACAATAAAACCTTTAAACGTTCAAAACATAATAAAATACAATAATAACGGCTTATTTTCTACAAACCGCTTATTGCACTGTTCTATAATTTTACCAGCTTGCTTCTGGATCAAGCAAAATGTGGGTCAGGTTAGGTGTGGTACTTTAAGCAAGGACCATATTACCTAAATAAACCTAAATTTCCTCAGGAATAACATAATAACTTCATAAAATTATATTTGGACTTCAGCTCGATTATAAGTTAGAGACTAGAATTGTCCTACCATTACAAACTAGGACTAGGCCTAGGCCGTGAAAATTTACCAAACAACTGATCTAAACCAAATTTCTCTTATATCGCCAATTCTGGAATCTAATATTAAATTTCAACTTTTCTTGTAAATTTATTCAGCACATAAAATATATCTACAATTAATAAATATGCTTTACCTTGATATTTGAAGGCTCCAAGTGTCCAAAACTACAAGAGAGGAACTGTTCAACTGACGTGAAACAAATCTTTCTTGAAGCAATATTTCAGGAAACGAGAAGTCAAAATTTAAATGCCGTGCCACTTTTAAACTAATATTACATTTAGTCGACATGGGTCGCAAATTCAAATTGATCAAATAATATCATTAAGTCCACGAACACACACACACACTAGTAAAAGTAAACTTGAAATCGAAAACAGATTTCGCAATCATACGAGAGCTTAAATGGGGAAGCAAATGGCTATATAAATTACTATTCTTACATTTAATGATATTTTAATGCTCTAATTCTATCTATAAATATATATTTATTTTTCATTTACGCTATCTAATATCACTACGATTGGTTTAGTTTTTAATAAATGATTTTGATTTGACTCGATTGTTGTCTTGTGTTAGTTACGTCACTTCAGTAAACATTGCAGACGTTTTTATTGTAGAAAATCTGATTCACGTGCTTCAGCTGTTTCCACAAGTGTCGAATAATACCTGTGTTCATGTAATACTACGAAGATGGATACAAGTCTTAACGAAACTCCAGTGGGTAAGATTTATAGCTGTGCAAAGTCAAATCTTGAATTAGACCCTACTTATGTCACCTAGACCAGTGTTGCCAGGTACGGGAATTTATCCCTAGATTTGGGGATTTTGGGCGTCTGATAGGGATATTCTGTACAAATTTTTATGAAGAAACAAAGATGAGTAAACCTTAATATCGTTGCAAATAGTTTGCTTGCAATCACATGAAGTATATTAAGTAATTTCTATATTAGTAAAGCCTACATTATCAAGACAGAAGAGAACATATATGTGGAAATTGGGATTTTTTAGGCCGTTTTGGGGATATTTAGGTTGTTTTGGGGATTTTTATACTAACCCATCTGGCAACACTGACCTAGACTAACATGACATGACTCATGTTTTGTATGGAAATATGGCGTTGTCCTTCTAGCGCGAGGTTTGAAATCCCGTGCTAGCAGTTTAGACTTATTGTCAGAATCTTTCTTATTGATCAAGACCAGTGATTCTTAACTGGTGGTCCATGACTCCATGGTGACTTTTCTAGTGGTCCATAGGGCGTCCACTAGGTCTACTGTCTATATTTGGTATTGCCAGGCTAATCAATGTATTATAATCTCTTAAAATTTACATATGATTTTTTATTATTTTCTAACCATTGTGTTATTATTTTTTTTTCTCTGGGAATAGATTTATATTCAAACTCTCTTCACAGAGTAAGGATATCCAATACTTGCTATCAAAACTGTTTGAGAATATGGCAGATGATTATTTATCAAATATAGAGATTTGGTACATATTTATAACTACCTGTTGATAATGTAGTGATAATTGCTGCCCACTTTTATGAAAGGTACCATTTAAAGTCCCGGGGAGAAGGGAGAGAAAAGGTGAAAAGCATGTTAGTGCGTAGATGAGTAGAAAAATAAAAAAACAAAACACTAACTCTGATATCAGAGAATTGCAAATTGTAGAATCCAGTAAGTAATGGAGAAGTATACGCTAAAATGAAAAGTATCACTTAAGTAGCAAATGAAAAACATTTAAAAAAACGAAAATTAGATTTTAAAGAAATTAGCCCCCGAGCTTCAAAGGCTACCTGTCACCAGGCAAGGAGAATGAAGGCTACAGGGGGAGGGTTAAGGTCTTAATTAAAAGATTCTTCGTCAAGCGATCGACCGTAAAACGCAAGTGTCTGACCGAGGAAAAAACCCGACGTGGATTTTTATCAGCTTCGTTGCCTACTTAAATTTGCATTGTTGCATTTACTTGTTGAACTTTTAATACTCATTATGTTGTTAGGTCTAAATTATTATTGAATTTCATGGGGATTTACTGCCAGTTGCCTCTAATTACTTTCATTGTGATAAAGTACAGATGCATTGATGCGTATAGGCTTACATCCATACATTGATTTTTGTGTCATGTAGGCATTTCTTTAACGATTATATTATAGTAGAATAGTACATATATATATATATATATATATATATACAAAATATGCATTTGTAGGCATGTGTTCCCTTATGTATGTGTGTATTTAAAAGATATTATTCTATATACATTGATATTCTAAAAAAGCCAAAATATTTCACGCTAACGTTTCTTGTACGTAAGTTAGTGATCAAAAAGTTTACAGCGTTAAGAATTGCTAATGGTCTCTCTCTCTCTCTCTCTCTCTCTCTCTCTCTCTCTCTCTCTCTCTCTCTCTCTCTCTCTCTCTCTCTCTCAGTCGATTAAGCCCGCATTCAACCCCTGAACAAGGAGACGACATAAACATTACGAGAGCGATTTCTTTAAAATCCAACATTCTTTTGTTAGTCGAATGTTGTGGTCGCTTCTGGAGAAGTGAATGTTGAATAAAGATGAAGACGACGTAAGTTAGACGAGCTTCCCCACAAAATGTATATTATCATATTGAATGAAAACGGGATTGTATTGAGAAGGCGATCAGCACATCAGCCTGGGAATCTCTCTCTCTCTCTCTCTCTCTCTCTCTCTCTCTCTCTCTCTCTCTCTCTCTCTGTCATTACAGTGGTTTAATTCTCGACGGAAAAAAATTGTAAGACTCTCTCTCTCTCTCTCTCTCTCTCTCTCTCTCTCTCTCTCTCTCTCTCTCTCCTCGTCTCTCTCTCTCTCTCTCTCTCTCTCTCTCTAGTTTACTAAGTGGCCAAAGAATTGCATGGTTTATTCTCCGGCAAAAAAAAATCGTTATACATACTCTCTCTCTCTCTCTCTCTCTCTCTCTCTCTCTCTCTCTCTCTCTCTCTCTCTCTCTCTCTCTCTCTCTCTCTCTCTCTCTCATATTGATTTACTAAATGGCCAAAGTGTTACATGGTTTATTTCTCAGAAGAAAAAATCGTAAGATTCTCTCTCTCTCTCTCTCTCTCTCTCTCTCTCTCTCTCTCTCTCTCTCTCTCTCTCTCTCTCTCTCTCTCTCATATTGATTTACTAAATGGCCAAAGCATTACATGGTTCATTTCTCGGGGGAAAATTGATGCTCTTTTAGATCAAGTAAGCCATCTCAATCGTGCTGCTTATGAAACATTTGGATTGTCGTGAAAATCTGAGTTTCCTTTCAAAAACGTTTTTATTTTAAACCTACAAAAAGTGAATGTACCATTGAATGAGAACGTTTGGGGATATCGAATATATAAAATTAACTATAATAAAGGAATGAACCGAATATACCGCGAGTATAAAAAAAAAAATCACAGTGCAGTGAAAAGAATAAAGCTACGAATCCCGTCTATTCAAACGGAGTTGTTTAGTAAACATCTTAATTCCTTACTGCAATGCAGTTCTTGATAATGAATATGTACTTGAAGTTTTATCTTGACTCTCTCTCTCTCTCTCTCTCTCTCTCTCTCTCTCTCTCTCTCTCTCTCTCTCTCTCTCTCTCTCTCTCTCTCTCTCTCTCTCTCAATTTGGATATGATAATAAATTTGTAAACTCTATTTGCATTTGAATTTGGGGTCCTCTTGCATGGCAACTGAGTTTCTACAAATTGTTTGCATAATAGACATAAAAGCAGTAGACCTCTTAGTACGTTTGGAGACTGGGAAATCTCTGAATATGATAATTCAGATAGGAAACAACTGCTCTTATTTTCCCTTGCATAATTCGATTTATCTTTACCAAACGCACTCTTTTCCCCACCCCCTTTCATGAGACCTAACGCAACCTTCTCTGCCTTCCCCATCTCTCTCAGCGGAAAACACCGTTGCTTTGTACAACTATATCCCAGGTACCGAGGAAGACCCACCTTTGAAAGGTAATCTCCATTTTTCTAAGGTTCTTATAAAAAAAAAAAATCCACTATCGTGTGAGTAACGCATGAGTGGATCATGTGTTGTGGAGACAAAACGTTTATTGATGTAATCGTGAAGACATTTTCTATGACTTATGTCGGGTTTATAACAGCTTCGTCTTTTAGCACGTTTTACATAACTTTGGACTTACAAGTTATTAAGAATGAAATAAAGGTACCTTAGTTAGGATTTACTTGGGACTCCCCTTTAATACACACTTTTAAAAAATAACTAATCTTAATCGGAAATTCTTCGTAAAATATACTGTTCTCAGTCGCATTTCAGTAAATTACAGGCGACCGTAATTTTTACACTACTTTGTTATTATCTTTTACGGGTTGATGACCGTAATATCACCCCCTTAACGTCAATATAACCGTTTTAAAACGGTAAATGCCTGGCATCATTTATTCCAGGATTTTTACCTATTTTGTACGGAACATTTTTAACATTGTACATACACAATCTTTCAAATTAGATGTAATCTATAAAATATGAATAGAAAGCAATGCATTCGTGCTAGAAGATAAAGTACCGCTTAAATTATCTTTTCAATAAAGATTCAATGTCTTTTCGCATTTCTATCCATTCTTGAATTTGGACTTTGTCCATCTCTTCAATTTACGCTCAAAGCGTTCGTCATGTGACCCAGCCACACAAACGTAGCTTCTGGGTACAAATTTTAGGACGATTCTTTGCACAGACCCACTTTGCAAATGATCGAACGACCACACAGCGTCTCCCCTTCATCGCAAGACGCTGAAAGGATCTGAACAGCGCCAATCTTTGCAAGTGATCCCATTTTTTATCGCACATGGTAACGGGTGCTGAAATCGTCCATGCTTTTCTTCGCTTGCTTTTTATTTAAGATTGATTCAAGGACATGACAAGGACATCTGTTCACATGGGAGTCTGTTGTTCCTTGCATCTTGTTTCTTTATCACGTACTGATTTTGAAATCTTGTATGGTGTACTTACGTAAAATGTACCTTTATGAATTTTGTATTATACGGATTTTCGTGTATAGATGCATATATAAATGTATAAATACAATCCTGTTGCATGAATTTAGAAACGTTCCCGTGTTTTTTATCATTGTATACACTTGTTTATATGCCTAAACAAGCTACTGATAAAAGGTATCTGTTTTATCAGCCTTTGCTTCCATTACTTCATTAAAAATCTTCTTCGATACTTTTATTCACTCTTCAATAGAAATACAAGAGAAAAGAACATACTGTTTTTTTATGTTCTGTTCCTTGTTACAAATATCTGCCCTATTATGTAATTGAATCCTTTTTAAGATAAAGTTTATTTTAGAACGGCCTCAGTGACCCGAGTTGGTGCGTAAGTTTAATTAAATCTAAACTACATTTAATGGTAATATCGTTAGTTTTAATTATAGCTAAAACATTTCTATTTCAGTGGTTAATGAGTCACTCAGTTGCATACTAGGTAAAAGTTACAATATTGAAAGATTTGTGAATACTTATATATTCTTTGTTTTTAGCTAGTGTTCTATTAAAAAAAATCCATTTATACCTTTTTAGTCTATCGAAAATGTAAAACAGTTTATGCTATAGTTTTGGTATGAAGGAACCCATTAGTTTACTTCATTCAGTAATGTGATATGTGTTTATTTTTTTTCAATTATCAATATTTGTTATCAAATTATTTAATTGAATCAGCTTGCCAACACCAAAAAAGGTTGAGATAAACAAAAAAATGAGAATAGACTCGCATGTTTCACTAATTTTGATGTAGTTAATTTTTCCACTTTGATGTAGTTAATTTTTCCGAAGCTGATACGAAAATGGCTATTATTAAAAATTTAAAGATTATTTGCGCTCGTTATTTGCCTGAGTATTGTGAAGTAATTCATACTTGCAATTTGGAAAGATGTCGCTCAATGCAAAATGAAGTTAATCATTATGCTAAAATTCTCAGTTATTGTAAATTCTAAATAGATGAAAGTTAAAGCTAATCTATATTTACTTAAGTCTTTTAGGGAAGTTGATGCAACCATTTCTTTTCCTGCGTATGTGTTTTTGCTCTATATAAACTTTATTCTTATACAAAAAGTGTTCAACTGTGCCTTAAACGCAACCAGTGTTTATTCCCATTTTTCCAGTGTTTTTCACACTTTTTTTTCCAGTGATATAAAAAAAGGGAAAGTGAGTTTCTCTCCTTCTCCCTTCCAAACAACCTTTCTTTTATTTACGACCTCCATTCCACTTTTATTCCCTCTCATCTGTGTCACTCCAACAGGTGGAAAAGCCAAGTTCCGAGAACTGTTCTGGCGGAACCGACTGCAGACCATCACCTACTGCGCTGTCTTCTGGTCGTTTGGGATGTGTGTGGCCTTCCTTGGACCTACGCTTTTGGAGCTTTGTAAGTAAATAAACATGTTTTTTTAATATTACAAATATAGATAAATGGATAATTTGGTTTCTGAGTTAGGACGATCAGGTTAATGCAACCCAAGTTCTGCCCTGTTTTCACATTTTGCCATAAATGTTATCGACAGGATAGGTCCAGCTTCTAGACACGACTTTGTAATACATTGACAATGTTTTACTCTTTAGTTTTGGTTATGTAAGAAATTCGTTCATTTTTCGAAATCAGATATTTAGAGCAAAATCGAAATCACTCCATCCTTTCGTAGCATAATGTCAAGAGTTTTTGCTTCTTAGACGAAATATATAATGGAAATTCACTAGAACCTAGCAGCATTAAGGACATCTCCATCATTAGGCTTAATACTGCATAGTACTCTAGAAGATTTATTCCAGCTGTGACCAAGTTGTGGAATGATCTTCCTAATCGGGTAGTTGAATCAGTAGAACTTCAAACGTTCAAACTCGCAGCAAATGTTTTTATGGTGAACAGGCTCACATAAGTCCTTTTATAGTTTATATATCAAATATCTGTTTTAATGTTGTAATGTTTTTAAAATATTTCATTTCAATTTTTCCTTACTTATATCGTTTATTTATTTCCGCATTTCTTTTCCTCACTGGGCTATTTTTCCCTGTTGGAGCCCTTGGGCGTATAGCCTTTTGCTTTTCCAACTAGGGTTGTATCTTAGCTAGTAATAATAAAAATAATAAATGGAGTTAATAGCGATGGCATCTCCAGAAACACTGTAGTATCCAAAGGTTTTAGCTGCTTTTTTTAAATATTCAGTTAGATACACCTCATTAAGTCTTGTATTGTCATTTGTTCTGTTCACAATTATTAATTTGTTTCTTAAAATTATAAGGCATTCGAATAATTATTAAAAAATTCAGGTGTTAAAAATGTAAGTGAATGTTAACTCATGTTTACTAATTCATTTGTAACTCAATAATGATAACTGGGCAAAATATTTTGTTGCCATTTTACTCTGGAAATGTTTCACCCCTATGAAAAATATATAACAATAGCCTACCATAAACCATTAGTTTTAACTGGAGCTGTTAAGAGTACGTTAGCTTTAAAAATAAAGGCGAGCAAAGGTGATAAAAATAAAGTGGGTGTATCTTTGGCCATTTTATCCCGGTTCCTATGTTTACTTTATACATTTCTCTTGTATTCTATAGTTGGGTCCTAGATAATATATGTTAACTATAAAAACGATCGTAGTTCGACCGGTGTATTTTTGCAGCAGGAATAAGACAATCTCTTTGCAATATAAAATAAAATTGGAAGGTGTTTTCTATTGAAATGTAAAATCCCCTAAGACAATAAATTTGACAGAAGTCCAACTCCCACCCAAACAAAAGCTTACACTTTTCGAAAGCAAAATCTGCTGTGAATCATGACATTATAAATCCTTGAAATCCCCTCAGACTTCTAAATTTCCC
>NC_090764.1:9420245-9432745 GCF_036898095.1 Palaemon carinicauda
AG
This sequence comes from Palaemon carinicauda, assembly GCF_036898095.1. Lineage (NCBI taxonomy): Eukaryota > Metazoa > Arthropoda > Malacostraca > Decapoda > Palaemonidae > Palaemon > Palaemon carinicauda. Next base: position 9,420,248 of record NC_090764.1, read on the forward strand.
GGGATGATAATGATGAAGTTTTGTTTTGATAGTAGATCTGGTAGTTATTGGCATCCAGTGATGCATTTTGCCTTACCCCAGGAGAGGAATAATTAACGTCAAAGGGATAGTAAAAATGTTTTAAATTATGGGCAATCTTTTATATACTCAATTGAACCCTTGGGAAATCGATTGAGACTTAATGGTGAGGCTATAATACGAGATTAAACAACTCCTTAGAGAAATCTCGATCGTCTTGCTTGTATTATTATTATTATTATTATTATTATTATTATTATTATTATTATTATTATTATTATTATTATTATTATTTTTATTACTTGCTAAGCTACAACCCTAGTTGGAAAAGCTGGATGCTATATGCCCAGGGGCTCCTACAGGGAAAATAGCCCAGTGAGGAAAGGAAACAAGAAAAAATAAAATATTTTAAGAACAGTAACACAATTAAGATTAATATTTCCAAATAAACTATAAAAACTTTAACAAAACAAGAGGAAGATAAATAAGATAGAATAGTGTACCCGAGTGTACCCTCAAGTAAGAGAACTCTAACCCAAGATAGTGGAAGATGATGGTACAGAGACTCTGGCACTACCAACATTAGAGAACCCTGGTTTGATTTTGGAATGTCCTTCTCCTAGAAGAGCTGTTTACCATAGTTATAGAGTCTCTTCTACCCTTACCAAGAGGAAAGTAGCCACTGGTCAATTATTTACGGTGCAGTAGTTAACCCCATGGGTGAAGAAGAATTGTTTGGTAATCTCAGTGTTGTCAGGTGAATGAGGACAGAAGAGAATCTGTAAAGAATAGGCCAGACTATTCGGTGTATGCGTAGGCAAAGGGAAAGTGAACCGTAACTAGAGAGAATGATCCAATGGTTTCATTTTGGAGTTTCCTCCTTCTAGAGGAATTTAGATTAATTTAGAGGAGCTGCTTACCATAGCTAAAGAATACCTTACATAAGACCGAAACAAGGATGAAATGGGATTTGTTGTGCAATTTGGTTCAAGTCTGTCTATAAAAAAGTAACGATTTATGTCACTATAGAGTCATCTACGGCTTCAGACAGTCTTTAGGTTGCAATGCAACTTAATTATCAATGGTTTAGACCTATTGCTAATGGCTAGAACCTATTATGAAATTTTACTTGTAAAGGGAAGAATATGGCTATATACGAAACGTGAGAAACATATTTTTTTAGTACATATTACTTATTTAGAATATAATAGGAGTAAGTTAATGTTATTGCTCAAGCTAAACAAAATTATCTTTTAATCGTGGCCTTACCATAAAATTGTGCTTTTTGATAATGTAATAGTGTGATATAATATGATATGATAGAATAACCAATTAAGGGAAAAATAAATCATCTGTAAGAAATAAGAAAAAAATAACGTACTCTAAGTTAATAAATTGTGGCCTTACCATAAAATTCTGCTTTTTGGTAATGTAATTATATGATATGATAGGATATGATAGAATAACCAATTAAGGGAAAAACAAATCATCTGTAAGAAAAAATATAACGTACTCAAAGTTAATAAACCGCATCTCCACAACTCAAGAACCAATTATAGGAAGTTCTTTCCTCTTCATTATTACGCTCAAACTATACTCAATTTCTTTTAATGAGACGCATTTGCCCTTTTAGCTCGGAAAAGTTTCCTGCTATCTGATTGGTTAGAATTATTTTGTCCAACCAATCAGCGATCAGGAAACATTTCCGAGCTAAAAGGGCACCCCTTCCGGTCTGAATGTAGAGGCGTTTATCAATGTAGTATAAATAATGGAAACGTTCTTAATGGCTCCACATCGTCCCTTTATTTTAATGTCTTTATATTAGATTGAATGGGTTTTAGACGTCTTACGACTACCAAGGGAAAACAAGTTTGAACTGATACTACAAAAGTGGAAAGGAATGAAATTTTTATTTGAATAAACTCTGCGGACATGTATTGCCATGTTTAATTTAATGGAAGAAAATTGTGTTATGCGGAATCTCTCATGAAATAAAAAGCAATTCTCTGTCTATATATATATATATATATATATATATATATATATATATATATATATATATATATATATATATATATATATATATATATATATATATATATATATATATGCATATATATATATATATATATATATATATATATATATATATATATATGTGTGTGTGTGTGTGTCTGTGTGTATTAGTGGAATTTCTTCGAAATAATAAAAAGCAAGTGTCTACATATATATATATATATATATATATATATATATATATATATATATATATATAAATATATATATATATATATATATATATATATATATATATATATATATCCATCCTATTATGCCCAGCAGCATTTCCAGACGTATGACAATGAAACCACAATCTCCCACAAATTTTTGTGTGCATATCTATTTGAATATTTAGCCGCCATTTTGACCGGTCGCGTACACTGGCTATACAATAAATTATAAGCGTTTCGTAATATCTGTATTAAGAAAAACCTCATATAACACGGATAAACGAAGCGTCATTTAAAGATAGCTCTCCTTCAATTGTTACCTCACCAAGCGACGTACTCCTTTTTTTATTTTTTTATTATTATTGTTATTATTGTTATTATGGAGACATATCAACAAACGCTGTGTTTCCGCGTTGAACAGAGGAGACTCGCGCTGCTAAGACTGATTAAAACGGGATGAGAGTCTCAATGATGACGGTAGGCCTTCTTTATTTATATGTATGGAATGTAGGAATAAGTTGAAAAGTTTCTTTGTCCTACTGCGTTTCAAAAGAACAATACTTTATAGATTGATCTTCCAACTAAGGGATATGGTGTGTATATATATGTATGTATATATATATATATATATATATATATATATATATATATATATATATATATATACACATATATATGTATATATATGTATATATGTGTGTATATATATATATGTATATAAATATATAAATATATATATATATATATATATATATATATATATATATATGTGTGTGTGTGTGTGTGTGTGTGTTGAAAATTTAGGTATACTGCATATACATATATATAGTATATATTTTATGGAAATGGGTATATATATATATATATATATATATATATATATATATATATATATATATAGATATATATATATATATATATATATATATATATATATATATATATAGATATATATATATATATATATATATATATATATATATATATATATATATATATATATATATGAAGATTGGTATAAGTTACTTTCAATAATTGCATAATTGCCTATAAACTAGTGATAATTTAGATGAATACGTAGATGAAATAGATGGGTTTATTAAGGTGATTATAAGTAATAGAAAAAATGAGGCTGAATCACGGGTAATGACAAGCATTTGATAAGAAGAAAATATTTGAAAGATGATTTAGATCCAAGGAAAGAGAAGTCGAATTATACCAAGAAGTTTTAGACCAACTCTTCTTTATGGAAGTGAATGCAGAAGAATACGGAGGAAAATAAATGGTGAGAATTATTCAGATTCAGATAAGGGACGCAGGTTGGTTTATAATGAAATGTTGATTGAAACTTAATTTTTGGTTATATATAGAGATGTGATTAATATCATCATCATCACCTCCTACGCCCATTGATACAAAGTGCCTCGGTTAGATTTCGCCAGTCGTCTCTATCTTGAACTTTTAAACTAATACTTCTCCATTCTTCATGTCTTACTTCACGCGTCATAGTTCTCAACCATGTAGGCCTGGGTCTTCCAACTCTTCTAGTGCCTTGCGGAGCCCAGATGAAAGTTTGGAGAACTAATCTCTCTTGGGGAGTGCGAAAAGTATGCCCAAACCATCTACATCTACCCCTCACCATGATTAATATAGGATGGTGAAAATAAACATTAATTTGTAATTAATGGAAGAATATTGTAATTATTCTCGGTCTTTAGGAAGTACGAGACTGCACGTAAATTAATCTATTAGTACAGCTAGAAGGAGAAGTAATCGAAGCATTGCTGGTGGACGGTTTTATAGACACGTGGAACGGTTGATGCTGTAGATATAAATGGGTCTGTCTATAATTTAACAGTTAAAGACTGAAAGTCCCAGAAACTTTTGTTGTTTTCTGTTCTCATGCGTCACTTCTCTTGACGGAAAGCATATAGATAGATTGCTGAAAGTAACGGGAGATAAATTCCTCACCAAAAACATTTCTCGTTTTGTATCCCCATTTAAAAAGTAAATAAGTATTTGACATTCCTCAACATCAATATTTCTCGTTTTGTATCCCCGTTTAAAAAGTAAATAAGTATTTGCTATTCTTCAACATAAACACTACTCGATTTGTATCCTCATTTGAAAAGTAAACACAAATATTTGCCATTCATTAACATAAATATTTCTCTCTTTGTATCCCCATTTAAAAAGAAACATGTATTTGCCATTTCCATTCCCCAACATAAACATTTCCCGTTTTGTATCCCCATTTAAAAAGTTAACTAAAGTATTTCCCATTCCTCGTCATAAACGTTTCTCCTTGTGTATCCCCATTTAAAAAGTAAACACGAGGATTTGCCATTCCCCAGCATAAACATTTCTCGTTTTGTATCCCCATTTAAAAAGTAAACACAAGGATTTGCCATTCCCCAGTATAAACATTGCTCGTTTTGTATCCCCATTTAAAAAGTAACCACAAGGATTTGCCATTCCCCAGCATAAACATTGCTCGTTTTGTATCCCCATTTAAAAAGTAACCACAAGGATTTGCCATTCTCCAGCATAAACATTGCTCGTTTTGTATCCCCATTTAAAAAGTAACCACAAGGATTTGCCATTCCCCAGCATAAACATTGCTCGTTTTGTATCCCCATTTAAAAAGTAACCACAAGGATTTGCCATTCCCCAGCATAAACATTGCTCGTTTTGTATCCCCATTTAAAAAGTAACCACAAGGATTTGCCATTCCCCAGCATAAACATTGCTCGTTTTGTATCCCCATTTAAAAAGTAACCACAAGGATTTGCCATTCCCCAGCATAAACATTGCTCGTTTTGTATCCCCATTTAAAAAGTAACCACAAGGATTTGCCATTCCCCAGCATAAACATTGCTCGTTTTGTATCCCCATTTAAGAAGTAAACAAAGGTATTTGCCATTCCTTAACATAACCATTTATGTTTCTGTATCTCCCTATAAAAATATAAGCACACGTATTTGCCATTTCCCAGCATAAACACATCTCGTTTTGTATTCCCATTTAAAAAATAAACACGAATATTTGCCATTCCCCAGCATAAACATTTCTCGCTTTATATCCATGGCAACAAAATGCCAATACAGAATGAACTCCCGCTGTGATTGAATTAAAAAAAAAGGAACTAAGCAACTGAATTATCATCTCCCAGTCCCGCCATAAAGAAGCACTCACGAAGGCATCCAGAACCCGCGGTGCCTTCAAGAGAATCAAAAGTCAAAGGCAGCCGTTGATTAAGGTGCATGGTAGGACTGAGCCTCCTCCTGCTGCTCCTCCTCCTGCTCCTCCTCCTCCTCCTGCATCTAAACACTCGGTTATATCTTCTTTAAGTCTTTCCTTGTCTCCAGCCCTTATTTGCCTCCCTTTCAATATTCCCTTCTGCCTTTGTCTCTTACTTCGACATTGTTACTCTTTTTTATTTTCCTTTCTGTCTTCGTTTATTTATTTTCCACTTATTATTTTAGTGTATATCTCTCTCTCTCTCTCTCTCTCTCTCTCTCTCTCTCTCTCTCTCTCTCTCTCTCTCTCTCTCTCTCTCTCTCTCTCTCTCAATTTTTTCAAGTTTTACCTTTTTCTTCACCAGAGTGTTTCTTTCCACAAAGTTAAGTCTACAATGTTGATCTATTTATTTCATTCAAACTTAAACAAAGTAAGCTAAAGTTTTTCTTTCCTATTATGTCATCGATGAAAACAAAACAAAGGCGACGCGTCCTATATACTGTCAAGAACTTCAATGTTGTCGGATCCTCTATTAAAGAAGACGTGTCTGCTTAGATATTCGTTTCTTACCTACGATACAAAAGGTGGTTAGGTAATTCCTGAAGCTGATAGTCTGCATTACATATGATACCTATGGGTCATTCAGACTCTGGAAACAGTTTAATGAAACTTACTTTGACATCATCTCCTCCTACGCCTATTGATACAAAGGCCCTCGGTTAGATTTCGCCCGTCATCTCTATCATAAACTTTTAATTCAATACTAAATTCATCATCTAGTCCACGCTTCATAGTCCTCAGCCATGTAGGCCTGGGTCCTCCAACTCTTCTACTGCTTTGTGGAGCTCAGATGAACGTTTGGTGAACTAATCTCTTTTGGAAAAATGTTGTTATTCTCATGTTTTTTATCGTTGGCTTACTTCGTTCTATTTTTCTTTAATGGAAATTTAGGTTAACCATGCAGTGAAATTAATTCAAATGGGTCCTATAAGCGTATCTAAACATTAATCCATATGTAGATATTAATCAAAACTAGTGCATTTTCTTATGGAAAGTTGTTATTGATACAATATATATATATATATATATATATATATATATATATATATGCATATATATATATATAGATATATTTACTTATATATATATGTATATATATATATATGTATATATATATATATATATATATATATATATATTCTTTATATATATATATATATATATATAAATATATATATATTGATATATATATATATATATATATATATATATATATATCGATATATATATATATATATATATATATATATATATATATATATATATATATATATAAAGAATATGCCTAAATTCACGGCATGTTCCATTTATGAGGGATGAGACACCGAATTAGTGAGGCTGTTGAATGATTACAGCATCATGTTCGTCTATACTAAAGTAACTTACTGAATTATGAACATTTGAATGTATTAAAACGGAATACATCTTTTGCTGTATCCTTTAGCTCATAAATTTACGTTATTTACTTTTTCATTACAGTTAGTAATTTGCCGTACAAAAAACGGTATATATATATCATGGATTAAATGTTGCCAGGCATTTACCGTTTTAAAAATGGATACATTGACGTTAAGGAGTGATATTACAGTCACCAACCTGAAAAAGATAATAACAAAGTAGGGTAAACATTACGGTCGCTGTATTTTAATGGAATGCGGTTAAGAAAAGTTTATCTTTTAGGAGACTCTCCGATTAAAATTACGGTTTATATATATATATATATATATATATATATATATATATATATAGTATATATATATATATATATATATATATATATATATATATATATATATATATATATATATACAGTGTCGGCCTTCCTATGTTCATTCTTTCTATTTTGTTTAAAACTGTCCTATTACCTTGGGCTCAGGTGAGCTGACCGCTCATTTAACATTGTAAGAATGCTAATAATAACAAACTGACGTCAGCCGCAGCTGAAACACGTAATAGAATTAAGCCTGCTTTTCTTGGCCTTATGAAAGCGACTAGGATCCCAGAACAAATATGACACCCACCACTTTCACACGCTCGGCTTCCCTCCTTCACTTGACAGGAAAGAGCGTGGGATAACTTACTTGACTTACTATAATAAGCGAAGAAGGTGTGTTATAAGTAAACGACTACAGCATAATGGCTTCATCTATTGAGAATATTGAATGAAAACTTGTTTTCATTATTTATCTAATTTTTCAATTTTTGTCATTTGATATTTTATAGGTTATTTATTAAACAATGTATGAATTATCCATAGATATGTGTAATTCATAAATTATTCATATATCAATTTTTAGATTTCTTGTTTAAAATTGTGAAGATTCCACTCCAGTAGTATGACTTTATATATATATATATATATATATATATATATATATATATATATATATATATATATATACATATATACACACATATATAATAATTACCTCATTATAAAAAAAAATTCATTGAAATTTTACATATTTCTCAATTTTAGATCGTTGCATCAAAACATTTGACTTAAAAGTTTAAATGTTGCAAAGGTATGGCTCCTAAACCCCCTCTCCATTTAAGCTAGGACCAGGGAGTGCCGGGCAATGGCTGCAAATGTCTCAGTAGGTAGACCTATATCCTCCCTTAAACCCCGCCCCCCGAATCCCTAGCTAACAAGGAGGGGGAGGTTACAGAACCTTCTAGAAACAATAGAACTTGAGCGAGTCTCGAACTCCCGTTCAACAGATTGCTAGTCATGGATGATCTTAAAGGACTTCATTGCGTCTGATTAACGCCAGCAGCACATAGTTTGACAGTATCATCAGATGCCCTATATTTTTACTGGTAATAACTATTTATAATAATAATAATAATAATAATAATAATAATAATAATAACCATACGATAAGAGGTGCCCATCTACAACGTTCTTAGGCACGTAATCGCTATTCCAGAAGTCCATCTAGGGTTTAAACGAGAGAAAAATTTGGGTTGTATGTCGTTAAAGAGCATGTACTTTATCAGCATTACACATACATCTCTCAGCAGCTCTTCCAAAATGACGTTAGGCTTATCTGTCCTTGAGTGAACCCTAGCTCTCTTATCTGGGAATTTCTTTTTTCGCTCATTCCTCTAATCAGTTTAAAGGTTTAAAGGCCGCTCATGAGTGGCAGAGGCAATGGACAGTTACATTGCCCTATCAAGCAGGACAATGCCCTAGAGACTGACCATATATACATATGATCAGCGCTCAAGCCCCCTCTTCACCCAAGCTGGGACCAAAGATGGCAAGGCAATGACTGCTGATGACTCAGCAGATAGACATATTGGCTCCTTCAAACCCCCCCCCCCCCATCCCTAGATCACAAGGATGATGAGGTTGCAGCGACCAAGGAACTAAAGTGTGAGTGGAACTCAAACCACAGTCTGGTGTTCACCAGTCAGGGACGTTACCACATCAGCCACCACAACCCTTTGCCCAGCTTTTACTCTTAAACTAGAATTCAGCCGCAACTTCGCTGATAAGTCGTCATTCTCCTTTAAATAAGAGCATTACTCTTCGGTAACATCCAGTCTATATTCAGGCTCATCGTTCTCCCAACTTCATTATAAACGTCAGTCTTTGCAATCCCTTAAACTTGAGATGCATGAATTAGTACGTCAACCAGTTGGATCACTCCATTAACTCTGAGAATAATGAATTCTATGCGTTGCATTTTATTTCATTAATTCTTCGTTTTCCTGGATCATTCTTCAAGATCTTTTGAAAGATGATATTACTGTCATTTAGAATGTCCACTAACACATTTATTTCGTCAGCTCTCTCTCTCTCTCTCTCTCTCTCTCTCTCTCTCTCTCTCTCTCTCTCTCTCTCTCTCTCTTTATATATATATATATATATATATATATATATATATATATATATATATATATATATATATATATAAATATATACATATATATAAATATACACACACACACACACATATATATATATATATATATATATATATATATTACAGGTATGTATATGTATATATATATATATAATTCTGTATGTGTAAACTGTATAGATTTTACATGTAAATTGCATATTATACTAATCTCTTTTTTAAACTACTGAAATTCAGATATTCTAAGAGCCAGGCTAAATCTCGATGTTCTCATGAAAAGACGGGATTAAGCATACGTATTCTCTCTCCTTGACTGATCCATGTGTTCCCCTCTCTCTCTCTCTCTCTCTCTCTCTCTCTCTCTCTCTCTCTCTCTCTAATCGTTGGTCTCTTTCATGTCAAAAGCATTATAAACGAGCCCATGCTATCTCTTCCTTCAGCTCTGCCCCCCCCCCCTTCCTCCCCAACCAGTCTTCCCCACCCGGGCCCACATTAAAGGGGAAAGATGATTTCGGCAGCTACGTACCGATTCCCCCAAAACTTCTGCTACGACGGACAAGACTAAGATTTCATCGTTTAGTACCATCGGTCTCCGTACGTCGCCGCTATGTTTTTTCTCCAGTGGGTGGAGATGAGCGAGTTTGGCTTTGGAGGGGGGGGGGTGATTTGTTGTTGTTGGAGATGAGGGGGGGATAGAAAGAGAGAAAGAGAGCAGGGTAAAGGGAGAGCAGCGATATTGCTCTTTTATTCCGAGTCACGTCGCAGGGATTTTGTTTACACACATCCATGCAGGGCATGATTCCCAAATTGATCCTCGCAAGGATTCCCAAATTGATCCTTGCAAATATTTCCAAATTTATCCTCGTAAAGATTCCCAAATTGGTCTTCGCGAAGATTCCCAAATTGATCCTCGATAAGATTCTCAAATTGATGCTCATGAAGATTCCAAAATTGATCCTCGCAAAGATTCCCAAAGTGAGCCTCGCAAAAATTTCCAAAATGATCCTCGCAAAGATTCTCAAATTGATCCTAGTAAAGATTCTCAATTTGATCCTCACAAAGATTCTCAAATTGATCCTCGCAAAGTTTCCCAAATTGAACCTCACAAATATTCCCAAATGGATCCTCGCGAAGATTCCCAAATTGATCCTCGATAAGATTCTCAAATTGATGCTCATGAAGATTCCAAAATTGATCCTCGCAAAGATTCCCAAATTGATCCTCGCAAAAATTTCCAAATTGATCCTCGCAAAGATTCTCAAATTGATCCTAGTAAAGATTTTCAATTTGATCCTCACAAAGATTCTCAAATTGATCCTCGCAAAAATTTCCAAAATGATCCTCGCAAAGATTCTCAAATTGATCCTAGTAAAGATTTTCAATTTGATCCTCACAAAGATTCTCAAATTGATCCTCGCAAAGTTTCCCAAATTGAACCTCACAAATATTCCCAAATGGATCCTCGCAAAGATTCCCAAATTGATCCTTGTAAAGATTCCCAAATTGGTCCTCTCAAAGATTCCCTAATTGATCCTCTTAAAGATTCCCAAATTGGTCCTCTCAAAGATTCCCAAATTGATCCAAGCAAAGATTCCCAAATTGGTCCTCGCATAGATTCCCAAATTGATCCTCGCAAAGGTTCCCAAGTTTATCCTCGAAAAGATTCCCAAATTGAGCCTCGCAAAGATTCCCAAATTGATCCTCGATAATATTCTCAAATTGATGCTCTTAAAGATTCCCAAAGTGATCCTCGTAAAGATTCCCAAATTGATGCTCGCAAAGATTCCCAAATTGGTCCTCGCAAAGATTCCCAAATTTATCATCGCAAAGATTTCCAAATTGATCCTCGCAAAGATTCCCAAATGTATCCTCGCAATTAGTTCATGGAATTGTCTTCGATGTAAAAAACGCTCTCTTATTAACTTTTCTAAAGAGGAAACTCTTGATAAAACTTTAAGGAAATTTGAATACGACTCAGAAAAAGAGTCGTGACTTATAAAATGGCCTTGGTTTGTCCAGTGTGAAAGGTTCGCTCGAGGTTTTTTACATTTTTCGTAAAGGCGTTGAGAGTTGAGGTCGAAAATTCTTTGCATGCATTTTTATTCCTTGTTATATTTACATTCCAATTATTAGAGAATATGGCTTAGTATTTATCAAGACAATTTGATTATAATCTTACGAAAAACCTACTTTACAAACCTCTTCAAAATAAGGTATACATTATCACCTAGCTTTTAGATATCGCTAGGATCTTTGCTGTATGAATATTTATGCGAAATCAGTCAAAACATGAATTATTATCGTGCATTACATTAATAATTCGTAAAGATTCAATGTGCTTAATACTATACAGTATTCTAAAAGTGTTATTCCAGCTATGGACCAAGTTGTGGAATAATCTTCCTAATCGGGTAGTTGAATCAATAGAATTTCAAAAATTCAAAGTTGCAGCAAATGTTTTTTGGTTGAACAGGCTGAGATAAGTCATTTTATAATTTATATATGAAATATTTGTCTTGATGTTGCTACTGTTTTTGAAATATTTTATTTTAACTGTTCATTAATTCTCATATCGTTTATTTATTTCCTTATTTGTTTTCCCCACTGGGATATTTTTCCCTGTTGGAGCCCTTTATTATTATTATTATTATTATTATTATTATTATTATTATTATTATTATTATTATTATTATTAGCCAATCTACAACCCTAGTTGGAAAAGCAAGATGCTATAAGCCCAAGGGCTCCCACAGGGAAAAATATCCCAGTGAGGAAAGGAATTAAGGAAATAAATAAATGATGAGAACCAATTAACAATAAATCATTCTACAAACAGTAACAACGCCAAAGCAGATATGTCATATATAAACTATAAATAGACTCATGTCAGCCTTTTCAACATAAACACATTTGCGGCAACTCTAAACTTGGGCTTATAACATCTTGCTTTTCCAACTAGGGTTATAGCTTAGCCAGTAATAATAATAATGATAATAATTTACTATTCCATCTGGCATAAAGTATCAGAATTCCCACTTATATTGCGTAAGTGTGGATTTTACATCTGATGTGTATTTATA
>NC_090764.1:9437745-9440245 GCF_036898095.1 Palaemon carinicauda
ATATATATATATATATATACACATGCTATGAAAACATATAAATAAGCTAAAGACCACTTTTGTGTTGTAAATGAATATGTAAACATTGCAAACAATGTTAATATATCTACTTATACTTCTGAACGTTATTCTAATTTCTCAATTTAAACTTTCAAAGTGTTCTGACGAATCATTAATTTAACATTTTAGGATCAAAGTTAGCTGGCATGAAACCATATGATAAAAGGCCGTAGAGTTGCATAAAATGTTAAAAGGTTTAATGGATACTAGTTTTATTAATTTATCGAATTAATAAATAGACGTGTTTGCTGTGATCGACACTTTTTTTTGAAATTCATTATGTGTATGACAGTATTTTCTATTTGGATGACAAATTATTTTCATATGTGCGTATTTATGAGTGATTGATTGATTGATTTAAAGTTTTCAGGCATCTTGACATCTAAGGTCATTGACGCCGGTATTTTTTAGTGTTTGAAGCAAGTTGGATCCTTGATCAAAGTTTGATTGATTAAGATCTATATAGCGTCACAAATCCCAGTACAGGTACTGATGTTTGAAACATAAATAACTTCACCATGACCTTGACCTTTTACCTTGACCCTCCAAAATTTAATCATTACCAGCTTTTTAAATATCAGTTAATCCCTGCAAGTTTCATTAACCTACGATTAAAATTGTGGCCAGGAAGCTGTTCACAAACAAACACACATGCACACGAACAGGGGCGAAAAGATAACCTTCTTCCAACTTCGTTGGCGGAGGTAAATATAGATGTTGATTGCGCTAGCTCCATGGGCGCAAACCCAAAATTAAACGTCTCGTACTGGTATAAAACTTACGGAAGATAACCAAAAAAGGACATTTTCCTATTGTAGTTTAATCCATATTTACGAATGTTAATTTCAAGGTCGGTAGGTGTAGGATAACTAAAAGGTTTCGTAAAGAAAGAATGTTATCCTGTGAGCAGGACCCATACAGTGACTGTATGTGTCCTACCTATGAGTCACTGGGAAAACTATGGAAGAAGGCCAGTACTTCCCCTGCAATACCTAATTCAGGCACCTTTCGTTCAACGCGCTTATTCGAACCCAGATTGATTGATTGATTGATTGATTGATTATGAAATCTAACACCGAGATCAAATTCAAGCTACCATAGAAAGTAGCAGAAGAACGAACTCTTACACGTAACCACTGCAGTCTGATGATTTCTGCACATGGATAAGTGAAGGGTTTCAAATTATCGGGCTTCACATTCTGCTCTTGCAAAGTAATATTTTTTTCTGTAAGAAAAGGTACAAAACGTTGCTGATTTGGGAGAAAATACCACAAAGAATTCTTTTGAAATGTACACTTATGATAAGAAAATCATCGGAATTTTTTTCAATAGGAGATCGTGTATAATCATGAATTGTTAGAAGTATACCTTTACTCAGTCCAGAAGTCCTCAAGTATGAAATATGCCACCGATTGTAAGATCTTTTGGTTTTTTAGTCAGTCTCCTGTGTGACAGTGATTTAAAAAAAAAAAATGTAAATTGTTAGATGAAAATTTACTTTCTAGAGCTCAATCTAAAAAAAAAAAAATCTGTTTTCAAAACATCTTCAATATACCAAAATTCTATTGGGAAATATACATGATAATAAGAATGACTGTAAGACTGTAAATAAAAAATAAATGGATATAACTTTATAAAGGATGATAAAACGAGTGCTTTATATGATAAACTACACTAATTATACTTCATTCGCCATGTGTATGATCCAATCCTGCTATTACATATTCATCCTTAAAAGCCTCGTCTACAAACTACACTACACATCTATTTTTACCAGGACCACAACCTAAAATTTTGAAGAAACTTTCATATTCAACCAGTTTGATGGCAGGTTTTCCTTCGAAGAACTAAACTGAATTTTGGATTTGGAAAGTTTCCTAAAAGTTACATGGGTCCAAGTTTGTAAGAAGTCAATCTCATGTGAGGACAAGGACATATCTTGCTCAAATATGTACGCCGGATGTATATGCAGTGTACATTCTAAGGAAAATAACGGGGCTATGAATAGGAGCTAAGAATCTCTTTTCGTTTGATGCTATGAGAATCGGCTGATTCTTATATGTATATATATATATATATATATATATATATAAATGTGTATATATATAAATAAATTTATTGCAAATTCATCATATACTGTACTTTGATTTTATTAGAATAGTAAAATTTCTTATTTGAGATTATGACTGTTCTGTTTTCACTTTAATTTGTTATTAAAATCACACCCAAGATATGAACATTGAAAATATATCTAGTTTTACAAAAGAAAAAAAAAACACCTAAGAAAGCTATTGAAAATTCAGTGTTCAAATAGGACTCCAACACAACCCCGTTTAAAGGGATTTTCATGTTTCTTTTTTCTTTTGGCTCTTTTTCAGGTTGGGAAACCACGTTGTTCTCCTAGTATCGACGACCATGCTATCGGTAACATTAGCCACCA
>NC_090764.1:9445245-9446666 GCF_036898095.1 Palaemon carinicauda
GATAAAGTTTGAGTTCTTTAGTTCACCTTAAGAGCAATGCAGCTTACGTATGGAGACTTTGAAGATGTGAAAACACTAGCTATGTGTAAACAAATATTTTGTTTATCCACGGCAGTGCTTAAACTGCAGTTTAAGTACAGTATAAATGCAGCTACAATAACTAGTTTACCTTTTCTTCGTGAGTTAATACAGACATGTGAATGAGTGTGTTATTCAGCACGAATCTTTTACACTATGTGCACAGTGTATTGTTATTTACAAAGATATAATTTAAAACTGACACTTTCTCGATTAAAAATTTCTAAACAACAAACCACGAATGACCAATTTTTTTTATTAATTAATTTTCTATCTAGGAAGACTGTTTAGATTACTTTTTAAAAACGAATCATTGCTTTAGCACAGTTCCATGGCCAGTAGCATATGATACATTTGTTACTATGAAAAGGCTGTAGAATTCCTCCCCCATTATACACTCAAATTCCATTTCCCCTTTCTACTGCTTTCATGTGTAGAATGTGGAAAACATTCCTTTAAGTTGGTCCCAATTTATGATTTTATAATTTTTAATTCAATTCCCTATCTTCCTCTAGTTAATTTTGAATCATAGTTACTTCACTCAAAGTACCAATCAATTCTGACTTCCCATTATCTAAAATTCACCCATCACCAAATTCTTAGCTTAATTCCTAAGTTTTCATTTATAAGTAGTATGATTTTTGCAAATTGTTAATTCCAGGCCTGTTTCACTCCTATTAGGCAAATTTGCTTCTCTTATTGTTCGGTTCAGCACATTTCTATAAATTCCAAAATTGACTTCCTTTCAAAACCTGCCTATATATTGCTATTTGTATAATTCCCTACTTAATTTATCTGTTCTCCAACTCATCACCATATATGAGATTCCATACATCATTTTCCGTTAATTATTCTTTCTGTAATTTACAATTAAAAAAACTCGTTTAATTCAGGTTACTCTGTCTTTATACACTCACAATCAGGCAGATGCGCGCGTACATAATTGGGTCAATCCATCACAAGCCTTTCAACTTCATGCTGTTACGAGCCTTTCCAACTTGCTGACACGACACTCAATAAAGACCGTAATATTTTTTCAAACAAACAAATATTTTCAATTGTATACACACACACACACACATATATGTATATATATATATATATATATATGTACAGTATATATATACATATACAGTATATATATATATATATATATACTTATATCTAGCTTTTACATGTTGGATAAATGCATATTTTCATAAATGTTCACCGCCGCAACCGTGTTCAGCACAGCGGTCATATGATAAGGCATCCGAGTGACAAGGAAAAATACCATCGTAAACGAACTAGCGTTGAAACCATCCCGGAATAGAAATCCCTTTAAATATGAATTCTTGGCTTAG
>NC_090764.1:9452166-9487166 GCF_036898095.1 Palaemon carinicauda
TTTTGAATCATAGTTACTTCACTCAAAGTACCAATCAATTCTGACTTCCCATTATCTAAAATTCACCCATCACCAAATTCTTAGCTTAATTCCTAAGTTTTCATTTATAAGTAGTATGATTTTTGCAAATTGTTAATTCCAGGCCTGTTTCACTCCTATTAGGCAAATTTGCTTCTCTTATTGTTCGGTTCAGCACATTTCTATAAATTCCAAAATTGACTTCCTTTCAAAACCTGCCTATATATTGCTATTTGTATAATTCCCTACTTAATTTATCTGTTCTCCAACTCATCACCATATATGAGATTCCATACATCATTTTCCGTTAATTATTCTTTCTGTAATTTACAATTAAAAAAACTCGTTTAATTCAGGTTACTCTGTCTTTATACACTCACAATCAGGCAGATGCGCGCGTACATAATTGGGTCAATCCATCACAAGCCTTTCAACTTCATGCTGTTACGAGCCTTTCCAACTTGCTGACACGACACTCAATAAAGACCGTAATATTTTTCAAACAAACAAATATTTTCAATTGTATACACACACACACACACACATATATGTATATATATATATATATATATATATATATATATGTACAGTATATATATACATATACAGTATATATATATATATATATATATATATATATATATATATATATATATATATATATATATATATATATACTTATATCTAGCTTTTACATGTTGGATAAATGCATATTTTCATAAATGTTCACCGCCGCAACCGTGTTCAGCACAGCGGTCATATGATAAGGCATCCGAGTGACAAGGAAAAATACCATCGTAAACGAACTAGCGTTGAAACCATCCCGGAATAGAAATCCCTTTAAATATGAATTCTTGGCTTAGGGTCTGCTTATCATCTCTCTCTCTCTCTCTCTCTCTCTCTCTCTCTCTCTCTCTCTCTCTCTCTCTCTCTAAACCAGTCTTTTTGAGTCAAATTCTATTAAGACGAGTTATAATTTTTACCCTAACATGTATACAAAAATGTTATTATGGTTTCATCTCTCTCTCTCTCTCTCTCTCTCTCTCTCCTCTCTCTCTCTCTCTCTCTCTCTCTTTATAAACCATTCTTTTTTTAGTCAACTTCTATTAAGACGAAAGTTATAATTTTCACCATATCATGTGTACAGAAATTATATTATGGTTTCATCTCTCTCTCTCTCTCTCTCTCTCTCTCTCTCTCTCTCTCTCTCTCTCTCTCTCTCTCTCTCTCTTATAAACCAGTCTTTTTTTAGTCAACTTCTATTAAGACGAAAGTTATAATTTTCACCATATCATGTGTACAGAAATTATATTATGGTTTCATCTCTCTCTCTCTCTCTCTCTCTCTCTCTCTCTCTCTCTCTCTCTCTCTCTCTCTCTCTCTCTCTCTCTTTATAAAGCAGTCTTTTTGAGTCAACTTCTATTAAGACGAAAGTTATAATTTTCCCCATACTATGTATACAAAAATGTTATTATGGTGTCATCTATCTCTCTCGCTCTCTCTCTCTCTCTCTCTCTCTCTCTCTCTCTCTCTCTCTCTCTCTCTCTCTCTCTCTCTAAACCAGTCTTTTTTAATCAATGCCTATTAAGTCGAAAGTTATAATTTTCACCATAACATGTATAAAAAATGTTATGATGGTTTCATCTCTCTTTTTCTCTCTCTCTCTTTATAAACCCGCCTCTTTTGGGGGTCAATTCCTATTAAGACGAAAGTTGTCATTGTCACCATAACATTTACACAAAAATTTTATTATTGTTTCATCTCTCTCTCTCTCTCTCTCTCTCTCTCTCTCTCTCTCTCTCTCTCTCTCTCTCTCTCTTTATAAATCCGCCTCTTTTGGGGGTCAATTCCTATTAAGACGAAAGTTGTCATTGTCACCATAACATTTACACAAAAATTTTATTATTGTTTCATCTCTCTCTCTCTCTCTCTCTCTCTCTCTCTCTCTCTCTCTCTCTCTCTCTCTCTCTCTCTCTCTCTCTCTCTTATAAATCCGCCTCTTTTGGGGGTCAATTCCTATTAAGACGAAAGTTGTCATTGTCACCATAACATTTACACAAAAATTTTATTATGGTTTCATCTCTCTCTCTCTCTCTCTCTCTCTCTCTCTCTCTCTCTCTCTCTCTCTCTCTCTCTCTCTCTCTCTCTGTTACTAGACGGTCAGGATTGCCAACCATTAAATCAACCATTGCAATAAAAGTAAACCAACACATACTCAAGACTGATAAATCCTTTAATCTTCGACTTCCGTCCTCAGGCCTTGCATTTCTTCTACGGATTGGGAGCGTTCCTGTCTCCGATGATCGCGGAGCCCTTCCTGCAGAACAAGGCTTGCAACGACTCCGACTCCAGCGCCGAGAAGTACCACAAGATCAACCTGAAGATGCCGGGGAATATATCTCAGCCGTTCCACCAACCCAATGAAACAGAGGCAGGGTCGGAGATACAATACGCGTTCTGGATTCTCTCTGGATTCCAGGTAAGGCTGTTCCACCTGTCTTATTTTAAAAAAGATGATGCTTATGATGTATTTATACTTTAGCACCATCTTAGGATTGAATATATATATATATATATATATATGTATTCAAATAAGCCATATATATTTTGATATATTAATGTCTAGATTCTCTTAACGACCTCGGGATCAGAGCCCCAGGCGAAATCTCACAAAGACAAGAGCTTGGCTCCGGCCGGGAATCGAACCCTGGTCGGCAAGCTTATATAGACAGTGACTAACCCATTCGGCCTATATAAATATATATATATATATATATATATATATATATATACAGTATATATATATATATATATATATATATATATATATACAGTATATATATATATATATATATATATATATATATATATATATACAGTATATATATATATATATATATACAGTATATATATATATATATATATATATATATATATATATATATATATATAATATGCATCTTAACACGCATTTTGCTTGTGCATTTTTACAGAGAGGAAGAAAATTTGATATCAAAACATATGATATTTGAAATTATAAATAAAACATGCTCATGCAAATACATATGCACATACAGAGACACACATAAACATACACACACACACATATTTATATATGTATATATATACTGTATATATATATATATATATATATATATATATATATATATATATATATATAAATATATATATATATATATATATATATATATATATATATGTATATATATATATATATATATATATATATATATATATATATATATATATATATATATATAAAACCAGGCTTACTTTTAAGTAACAGTGAACCTCCGCAGGTACCAGTCGTCCTCCTACTGGTAGTCCTCTTAGCCCGTGAGATGATGGGCCTCGACAACACAGGGCCCGACCCTCCGGAAGCTCTCAACGGCGAGGCCAGCAAAGAACAGTACGAGATGCACTTGACCGGTGGGGTCACCGTCAAGGTCAAGGACGAAGAGGATCGGCCCCCTGTGACTCGCGATCAGGTCATAATGATAGCTGTCCTCACCGCCACCATGCTTTTTCTCTATGACGGTCTCCAGGTCAGCTTTTTTTGTTTTGTTATATATATATATATATATATATATATATATATATATATATATATATATATATATATATAGCCAAGTTCTATAGAATGAAATTGGTCTTCATAATTATACACCCTAAATAACTATGGATTATTAATTTTTTGTTTATTTCATATTTATTTTTCTTTATATAGCCAATGTCTATAGATCTTGGTATACAGCCTCGTTGAAGATTTCATTTAATATAAAATTGGTCTTCATAATGGATTATTATTTTCTTTATTTTCTTATTTGTTTTTTTTATATAGCTTTGTCTATAGACCTTGGACACAGCCTCCTTAAGGATTTAATTGGTCTTCATAATTAATGCTCCCAAATGGAAAAATTTCTAAATACTTTTAAAATCTAATTCTTCTTTTATCTCTTCCCATGATAGTCTGGATATGGGCTGTACGTGTTCTCGTACGCTGTGAAAAGCATCGCTGGCATGTCCATGAACGAAGCCGCTTACCTGAACGCCTGTTTCTGGGGCACCTTCGCCTTCGGTCGACTCGTCTCCATCGGCATTGCGACGAAGTTTGCGCCATCTGTCATGCTGTTTTGCAACATTGTGAGTTTTTTTTTACGGTATTTTCCCCCCCCTTTTTTTTTTAAGGTGTGGATATAGATTACAGTTGCAACCATAAAGTCAATTATTATAATAGAATATCAATCATATATAAATCAAATGAATAGAAAAAATTTATGTCCCCTGCTTTGAAAAAAGTTTGAAGTTAGGACTGATTTGTAAGTTATTGGTAGAGTTATAAGTTAAGAGAATGGGTAGATAAAAATCAAGAAATATCAGATTGATTATAGATTCATAAATTGTTGGATTTAAGGTCTAGGAAAGAATATCTATGTAATAAACTTTATTAGTTTTAAAACCTTAAGAAATGTATTGATTGAAATGTTGAATTAAAGTATAGCTATAAAACTAAAAGCTATTAAAAAATAGAGGCTATATACTGTACACATCGAAAAAGAATAAATAAATGTAACTATAATGCAGTTACAAATAAGAAGTCATTTATTACGATAAAATATCAATTATATGTAAATCAAATGAATAGAAAAAATGAATGTCCCCTGCTTTGAAAAGTCTTATTCAAAATCCTACAGTAGTTGCAACCGAAAATTCAGTGACTATTATAGAATGAATTGTCATATACAAAAAATAAAAAACGTAAAAAATCAATTATTATAAAATATTAGTAAAAAATCAATTATTATAAAATATTAATCATATATAAATCAAATGAATAGAAAAAATTAATGTCCCCCGCTTTGAAAGGTCTTATTTGAGATTATACAGTAGTTGCAACCGAAAAGTCAGTGACTATTATAAAAAGAAAAAATTGTCATATACAAAAAATAAAAAACGTAAAAAGTTAAGGTTACCTTTACCCCGCTTTGAAAGTTCTTACAACTGAAAAGTCAGTGACTATTATAAAAATAAAAAAATCAGTAATATAAATTACAAAGAAAACAAAATTAAGATTACCTCGACACGACTATACGAAACATGATGTCTTTAGAACTTAGGTGTTATTTATCAATTCATTTATTTATTAAATCGTTTATCTGTTTCTTGAAATCGTTGATAAGTTTCTTGCAGCTTGTAATAACGACGCTTCTTTTGACAGTGTGGGTGTCTAGTGGCGATGGTGCTGATGTTGTGTTTCAGCCATAACCACGGCGTTTTATACGTTGGGACCTGCATCTTCGGAACTTTCCTCTCCTCCGTGTACCCGACAGCTGTGTCTTTGGCAGAGACTTATATACACGTCGATTGTAAGTAGATTTTCTCCAGTTATACTCAATTTTTTTTTTTAACGAGACGCATTTGCACCGACTCGTAGCGGTGCCCTTTTAGCTCGGAAAAGTTTACTGATCGCTCATTGGTTAGAATTATCTTGTTCAACCAATCAGCGATCAGGAAACTTTTCCGAGCTAAAAGGGCACCCCTGCGAGTCGGTGCAAATCTGCCTCACTAAAAAGAGTTGACTATAGGTGATAACTGAGAGGCGAGGTGAATGCAACTAAACTTTTATTAAACAATCAACGAGTTTATATACAGCAACTTCCGAGAAAGAACGTCACATGATTTCAAACATGATAAAGCTTGTGCTAATATGATAACCCAAGATGGTGTATTAACAGTATGGAAGAGCGAGTGATAAGATAAATAATCAAAACTGTTACAGTGTAGGAGCTTGTAAACACAGTTCTTCCAGAGAGAAACTATCTTCAATTATTGGATCCTATTAAGACATTGCCTGTTTATATATATATATATATATATATATATATATATATATATATATATATATATATATATATATACATATATATATATATATATATATATATATATATGTGTGTGTGTATACATATATATGTATATATATATATATATATATATAATAATAATAATAATAATAATAATAATAATAATAATAATAATAATAATAATAATAATAAACAGGCAATGTCTTTGTAAGATCCAAAAATTGAAGATAGTTTCTCTCTGGAAGAACTGTGTTTACACGCCCCTACACTGTGTCAGTTTTGATTATTACGTAGGCTATACATCATTATAAGAATATGTTTATTTTCCAGCGAGAAGTCTCCTCTGTATTAAAATGCTATAAAGAAGTCAAAGAAAGCTTGTTAAAGTTTGAGAAATCCACAAATACGATGTTAAAAGCAATGCTACCGAGGGCATTGCGTTCCTTCGAAAAGTTTTAAACAGTTTTCCCCAAAGTTTGGGCAAATGTTATTCTTAGAAATTCACTACTCTTTCCAAGTCTGGTCTTACACAAAGAACTGTTTCTTTCGAAGGAATGCAGATGTGTTCAGTTTGCGATTCATTGAAAATTATTATTATTATTATTATTATTATTATTATTATTATTATTATGATTATTATTATTATTATTATTATTACTCTCGGGCACACTATTTTATCTTATTTCTCTTTCTCTTGTTTTGTTAAAGTTTTGATAGTTTATATAGGAAATACTTAATTTAATATTGTTGCTGTTCCTAAAATATTTTATTTTTCCTTGTATCCGTTCCTCACTGGGCTATTTTCCCTGTTTGAGCCCCTGGGCTTATAGCATCCTGCTTTTCTAACTAGGGTTGTGTCTTAGCAAGTAATAATGATAATAATAATAATAATCATAATAATAATAATAATAATAATAATAATAATAATAATAATAATATTATTATTATTTTGTATTATTATTATTATCAGTAGTAGTAGTAGTAGTAGTAGTAGTAGTAGTAGTAGTAGTAGTAGTAGTATAAAAACAATATAGCTAGGCTACAGCCATAGTTGGAAAAGCAAGATGCTGTACGCCTTAAGGCCCCAACAAGGAAAAATAGCCCGGTGAGAAAAGGAAACAAGGAAATATATATATATATATATATATATATATATATATATATATATATATATATATATATATATATATATATAACTTCATTTATTTGAATTACGTGCCACTTCACATCAATTTTTATAATATTTTCTATTTCTTTGCAGCTTCAATGACGAGTATTTTGGTTGCCACAGCTGCTTCTGGTGAAATGCTAATCCCAGTCATCATAGGTCATGTAAGTACTATAGAGCTGTATACTTGGACTGTTGTATTTTTTGCCTCTTTTAAGAATATCTTTTAGATAAAAAAAAACACTCAGAAGGATATTTGAGAACAAAACCCTCAGAAGGGTATATAAGAACAAAGCCCTCAGAAGGATATTTGAGAACAAAGCCCTCAGAAGGATACATGAGAAATCCCTCAGAAGGATATTTGAGAACAAAGCCCTCTGAAGGGTATATGAGAACAAAGCCCTCAGAAGGATATTTGAGAACAAAGTCCTCAGAAGGATATATGAGAACAAAGCCCTCAGAAGGATATTGAGAACAAAGCCCTCAGAAGGATGTTTGAGAACAAAGCCCTCAGAAGGGTATTTGACAACAAAGCTCTCAGAGGGATATTGGGAGTTAAATGGCAGGACAGGATTAGAAATGAAACTATAAGAAAGATTTCTCGGTATCATATGTGGATGAAATCAAGATGAAGGGTAGATGGAGATGGTTTTGGGATGCTCTTCGCACTCCCCAAGAGAGATTTGTTCACCAAACGTCCAGATGGGCTCCACAAGGTACTAGAAGAGGGTGAAAACTCAGGCAGGCCTACATGGCTGAGAACTATGAAGCGCGAAGTAGGAGATGATGAATGGAAAAGTATTGAATTAAAAGCTCAAGATAGAGACGACTGGCGAAATCTAACCGAGGACCTTGGCGTCAATAGACGTAGGAGGAGATGATGATGATGATGATGAAGAATATCTTACAAATAAACAAAGGGAAATTTCATTTATAAACCACTGGATGGATTGGAGGGTCATCTTTCTATAAATAATGCTGCTGTGCTGAAAAAATACTAGTGATAGATTTTTAGTAAGCAGGTTGCCTCAGGGTTGTTAGATCTGTGTCTCTGTTTTGCATTTAGGCTATTGAAATTGCATCACCAATACCTTCTACTTTCGATACACTCTTTCAAATATTAAACAGTCTCGGTTACTCAATTTTACGCAAAACTAGTCAGAACTCCCATTTACAAAGACAGTCTTTATAAATCTGTTTCCATCACTATAACTTCTACAGGTCTTATATATAGCATAAGGATACATCATACACCTGTGTTCTGCAAATTATTTCATTAGCAATTCCCTCGTGAGATTTCTCTAGGTATACATACATATGCCTCTTTCAGTTTTCCTTCGTCATGTTTAGACTTAACTACGTCCTGTTGAGTGAAAACTATGAAGATAGATTACTGAACTTTAGCATGTATCCAGTTGTGTTGATTGAATTATACTAGTTATTATTATTATTATTATTATTATTATTATTATTATTATTATTATTATTATTATTATTATTATTATTATTATTATTATTATTATTATTATTATTATTATTATCATCATTATTATTAGCTAAGATACAAACCTAGTTAGAAAAGCAAGATGCTATAAACCCAAGGGCTTCAACATGGAAAAATAACCAAGTGAGGAAAGGAAATAATCTAACTTCAAGAGAACTAATGAACAATTAAAATAACATATTTCAAGAACAGCAACAATATTAAATCAGATATTTCATAAATAAAATATAAAAAGAGATTTATGTAAGCTTGTTCAACATAAAAACATTCGCTAGTAACAATATTAAATCAGATATTTCATAAATAGAATATAAAAAGAGATTTATGTAAGCTTTTCAACATTAAAACATTCGCTGCAACTTTGAACTTTAGAAGTTCCGAGTAGAAGTTCCAAGCTTCAAATTCTAAGTATGATTATTTGGAAGTAAGCCCTGCAGGCGAGAAAGAAAAAGAGATGAATCACAGAGGATGTGTTATTGAATAAGCAAACCTGGTATTATAACCTTTGTGATTTCTACGGTAATATTGACATGAATTATTGTTCTCTCTCCACAGGAATTCGATGCATTTGGACCCACCAGCTTGCTCGTTACAGGGGTTGTAATGACACTCCTGTCATTTGTCCTTTATATCCTGCTGTACTTGGTGGCTCAGACAATCATTCGACAGTCTTGTAAGTCCCCTTCCTCCGTCTCCAAGAAAGAACAGCAAATAGCATGATCCTTGGCTTTGAGTTGAATGCCTATTTTTTTTTTTTTTTTTTGGGGGGGGGGCAGCTGAAGGGGAACCTTGGCTTTGAGTTGAATGTCTCCTCTTTTTTTCTGGGGGGGGGGGGGGCAGCTGAAGAGGAACCTTGGCTTTGAGTTGAATGTCTCCTCTTTTTTTGTGGGGGGGGGGCAGCTGAAGGGGAACCTTGGCTTTGAGTTGAATGTCTCCTCTTTTTTTGGGTGGGTGGGTGGGGTGGGGGGTGGGGGCAGTTGAAGGGGAAGTATTAAGCATGAATATAATACAATAAGAACTATTTTAATAATGGGGACAGCTTAGATAACCAGTTGGAATCATACGCTTGTTGAGATCATACATTCTTCATACTTACTAGAGGTCACTGGCAAAGAGGCTGGCCAGATAAATTGGTAGTTTTTATCTATTTTGTATTTGTTTTATTCGACAGTCTTGTAAGTCCCCTTCCTCCGTCTCCAAGAAAGAACAGCAAATAGCATGATCCTTGGCTTTGAGTTGAATGTCTCCTCTTTTTTGGGGAGTGAGGGGTGGGGGCAGCTGAAGGGGAAGTATGAAGCATGAATATAATACAATAAGAACTATTTTGATAATGGGGACAGCTTAGATAACCAGTTGGAATCATACACTTGTTGAGATCATACATTCTTCATACTTACTAGAGGTCACTGGCAAAGAGGCTGGCCAGATAAATTGGTACTTTTTATCTATTTTGTATTGGTTTTATGTTACCAAATAAATAAAAAACACCAATTATAAAATAGCTATTTTTATGTATATTTAGTTTCATATCAGAGGATTCATTTCTTGTACATATAACAATGATAATGTAATGTAGAGATTGGCACTTAGTCGAAACATATCTCAGCTTGGCATGTTGAATTGCAATCTGCACATCAATTGCAAGCAATAGCATTTGAAACATAACACCATAGCATGTGCTCAAACAAAATCAAAAGAAAACCAAGAAGACTATGTTTAGGCAACGTCGAGGGGTAAAGATATGAAAACGTCTGACATTATGTTTCGTCAATTTATTTGGTTGTGAAATGGGTAAGTTTAATTGAAATTTATCTTGTGTAAATAATTAAATTCCCCAAATTCCTGTGAATTCTGATTTTTAATTTTAATTTGTTTCAAAGTGGTTAACGTGGCTAGCTAAATTTGATAGTAAACTAAATAAATGATTACATTTTGATTTAAAATAGACACCTTCAGTTAATAGATAAAAAGAAATAGCAGACTCTCACAGCCTAAAATCTCATGTTTTTTTTTTTTCCTCTTGCAGCTGAACAGAATATTTTCAAGCGATTCCAGGTGATTCTTCTAAGAAAGAAAGAGGCCGAAACAGAAGACACAGGCCTAATGAAACATCACGTGAAATACTACTCCCGGATGAAGCGAGACATCTCCGAGTCTTCGATGACAGACGAGACGGGAGTTAACAACGACCCCGTGGTGGAGACCAACAAAACATCCTCTCCAACGCGACTTTAAAGAAGACAACGTTGGCGTGTGGTTTCGTCTGCTCTCCGACGATAATACTGGATTCTATGCAGCTGATGATAACCGCTGAATGAATTAGGTAAAACTTCGCCCAACAGTGAGACGATGTAAGCAGTTATTGACGACGAAACAAAGATTTGAGAGAATACCCTCGTCCGGGGAAAAGCTCCTGGCAATCAACAAAAGATAGAATAACCGCTCTCTTTTGCAGATACATTTTGTACATTCTAACTATGAAAATCTATGGAGAGTTGTATATTCTTGGATAAAATCCCTTAGAGGAAATCTTGATATTGAAGAATGTAAAATTAAGGAGTCGGCAGTTCAATGATTAAGAAAAAAAAGTGTATTGAAAGAACTGGATACTTTTATTCCCAATGGCGATATGATGAGCCGCACATATTATCAAAGACCATAGTTGAAAGGAAGAGAAGTTAGACTGTTCGTGTATTTTTCACTCTAATATAAATTCCATCGTTGCTTGTGTGCTGTCATTTTCTCTATACATGTTATTGAAGCTGTTTTGGGGCCAAATAAAAATACCCCCAATTTTTCTATCCTCGTAAAAACCTGCAAATGTAATTAGCGTTGTTTGTACAGTAAGATTAGTGTAAAGATTTTATCTTGTTATGATAATGTTACGATGTATTGAAGCAATAATGTAGTAGTATTTTATTGACATTTCACATAGATTCCCTTTTTAAAAAGTTTATTTACCGTTGTATACATATATCAAAGGATATACCAAAGGCCCTGGGATATACATTTACTAAAATCATTGTTACCGTATTATTATTTTTTACTTTATAAACTGAATTTTATTGATCATATATAAGGAAAACAGAAACAATGTCCTCAAGCATTTTTGTTGACAGTATTTTTAACAAAATGGAATATAGTAACATTTATTAGGTATAAGATTATACACACATATTTGCATGAAACTTATACATAAAACTATGTACTGTATACATAACATATATATGTAACCTGTTTACATGTATGTACATATACACATGAATACAATATGCACACATTATATATATATATATATATATATATATATATATATATATATATATATATATATATATATATATAACAACAAAATACCTAAGCATGCAAAGGTACATATATTTCAATGTATGCATATTACTGTTACTTTGTTTACATGTATATGTACTGTATATAAGCATATACATATACCTCGGTTATCTTTCCATGTATATATGTACATACAGTTCTTCAAGTGGTATATATACATATGTGTGTATACTTACAATCTGTATATTTCCTATTTTTTTCATTATAGATATAATGATATAAATCTCCAATGTTGTCTTTATTCTCCTGTACACTACATTAAATGATTCTTGGTGCTGGTGATTTCCTTTCCCTATACTGTTAAAAATTTGCATTAAAAAAACGGTAAAAGTCTGGCAGCATTCATTCCAGAATTTTTATCATTTAAAAGACTTATATTGACGTAAAAGAGTGATATTACGGTCATCAACCCATAAAAGGTAATAACAAAATAGGGTAAAATTACGGTCGCCTGTATTTTACTGAAATACGATTGAGAACAGTATATTCTTACGGAGAATTTCCGATAAAAAATAAGGCTTTTTCTAATTGTATATCAAGAAAGATATAGTGGTCAAGATACTTGGCTCTCCAACCAAAGTACCAAGATTCGATTCCCTGGTGAGGCAAATATACAGGTAGAGGGTTCTCTTTTAGTAGGGTAAACAACATCTCGCACAAAATATTCATGCTTTGTGGAGAATTTTTTGATTAAATGTTGAGTGGGAACTTGTTGCTCCAAGAAAGTCTCCCTACGTCAGTTACTTAAAGATCAACAGGGAGGATAAGGAACACTAACACTCAGGCCACAAACACCCTGCTAAAACTTTACTGACGCAGTTCACTGACCATCACTCTTGAATGCAAAAGAATGAAATTGTACACTGTCCAGAGGCCGGAGAACTACACACGTGAAATAAAAATAAAAGTAATTTTCTATAGTCATCTACACTCTCAGGTTATATTTCGAATCCGTCCCAGGGACCCCGGTGTGATGCCGGACAGGAATATTACGTTAAGTAATTGGTGAGACAAAACAAAAATGGGAGCAGTGATGTAAGGTAAAAATTAAAGATATGGATCCTTACCTTCTAAACAGATAAATTCAATATGCGGTATCTACTTATATGCTTCAACAAAAAATATCTGAAAGTTTAGCTGCACAAAAAAATAAAATTCCCCTTTATATAACATTGAACAGCATAAATGTCTAAACAAATTTTCTTGAAATTTTAAACTGAAAGTCAGTGACAAATAATAATCGTTTTCTTTTACTTAATCTCGCAGCAAGTAATGGGGCCAGGCCGACAGTAACAAATTTAAATTCAAAGGATCTATTGACCCCCCCCAAAAAAAAATACATCAAAGGGGGTATATTAGCATGCTATTAAACCCACCAACTGGTGGTCACTTAATCAAATAAGTCTACGGGTTTCCCATTGGGCATATTATGCACTTTGACTCCTTAATTATGATTGACAATATGTTCGTGAAATACCAACATGGATTTAACTCTTAGTATATATATCGCTAACTAACAACTTAAATTTTGTTGAAATAATTACTTTACAGACTGTATCTTGTACCATTTTCAGTACAGATAGGATTGCACCATTACAGTAAATTTTCTTTTCTTACCGAATATACCTTACACACACTGGTATATATATATATTATATATATATATATATATATATATATATATATATATATATATATATATATATATATATATATATATATATATATATATAACAAATTTACTATGGCCATGATTTTCTTCTAATTTTGCCCCCCCCCCCCAAGTAATTTCACATGAACAAAATTGTAGGCTATATGAATTTTCCTTTTCAGATTTCTCTAAATACCGGGTTTTAATCTTACTTCGAAGGCTGGAATTTTTTTCCTTTCTTTTTCTTTTACCCATGCTTTGATTTCACTTGTATCTAAGGAGCTAATTTTATAAGATCACTGTGGAAATACAAGTAACATTCAATTGCTTGTATCTTCAAATATTTGTAAAATTTGATCAATTACATTAAGATTGTGTTGTTTTGCAAATGTAAATTCCCATGTTAGAGATGTGCTGGATGACGAATGACTAAATAATTATTTCGTGGTAGTATTCACTCTCTTTAGGGATTTTTTTTTTCAAGAAGCACCTTATAATTTGGCAGTTAGTGGAAACCATCATTCAGGCGAGATTCACTACAATATATCCTTCGATTTCTCTTTCCTGTCATGCAGTGATAAACGCAATTTTATATAATCACATTGACAGAAATTCTATGCTGCATTTAAATGGCCCCAAAACAATACTTTTATTATCATTACTAGCCAAGCTTGGACCCTGATTGGAAAAGCAGAATTCTATTATAACGCAAGGGGACCAACGGGGAAAGCAGTTTAGTGAGGAAATAAAGTAAAATACCGCAAATAAGATAAATTTCCTATTTTAGATGTGTGCATAAATGAAAGCTCTCGTGACCAATTGTTACATTAACACTATGATACTTTAATGTTTTATCAAAACTAAAATTAGCCATGTAATTTAAGTAATTCGCAGTATACCATGACTAATTGGGGCTAGGTTATAAGAAACTTTCATATAAATGGACTAATATATGAACAGCATTACATTGTCAATTGCTTATTTTTGGTCAAAGACAGCACACACATCCTTTATTGTTTATTTATTTATCTTTTGGAAACTGGTGCGCCCATAAGATAATGCGCATGCGTAGTTTGCAATTGTTTGTAATTGCTACTTATCCAGGGGTGCCATTCGTACGATAATCATCGTACATGTACGATTATTTTAGGTACAGTAGGATGTACGATACATACCTTAGGTATATACATATGTGTGTGTGTTTGTGTTTAATTAAACAATTATACTAAAATATTTTGAAATAAGTCAATCATGTAACTCCTTAATAATTATATTGAAACTGTGTACGATAATTTTGGTTGAAAAAACGACAATTTTAAGGCTCATGTACGATAATCCAGTCGAAATAATCTGGCAACCCTGCAAGGCAGAGTGACTGAGTCTGACTGACCGTGTGACTGAGTGTCTTGTGTCTCGTGGATTCTTGGGTCAAATCCTTGCAATGTCAGTCATTTTATTAGTGCAAACTTTGACATTTTCCTGCTCAAGTAAAACGGTCTTAAACTCAAGAGGGAATTTGGGTAAGTAATCAATAGTAACGTGCATCTTCATTTCATATTTTTGTTGCATTAAATTGGAACATGGCAGCAATTGTTTACGCGAAATATTCTGTAAAATTTACCGACAATTCTATCTTTTTAGGCGTTGAACGTCATTGATGATAACAGTCTGTACCCTGAAATCCGTATTTTTTAAGGTTTAAAGACATTTGAAGCTTATGAAACGAAAGGTGATATACCTAGGTAAATACACCTTTCACAATGGAAACAAGGGGGCACGAACTAACCTAACGTTTCCCATCCAGCCTAACCTAAGAGTCCTTGTTCTTACCTACCCTGGGGTTTGTAGCCCTCAATGCAACTGCACCAGGATGACATTTAAAATTGCTTAAGTAACCTATAGGTTAATCTTTTAGAGTTAGTAGAATGTGCTCCCAAGGATTATTTGGGTGTTATGAACGTTTATGATAACGGTCTGAAACTCATGTTTTTAAAGATTTAAATCATTATCATCATCATCTACTACATCTATTGATGAAAAGGGCCCCGGTTAGATTTTGCCTGTCTTCTTTATCTTGATCTTTTAAATCAATACTTCTTCACTCATCATCTACTTCACGCTTCATAGTCCTCAGCCATGTAGGCTTGGGTCTTCCAACTCTTCCAGTGCCTTGTGGAGTCCAGTTAAACGTTTGGTGAACTAATCCCTCTTGGGGAGTATGAAGAGCATATCTAAAACATCTCCATCTACCTCTCACCGTGATCTCATCCACATATGGGACTTGAGTAATTTCTCTTACAGTTTCATTTCTTATCCTGTTCAGCCATTTAACTCCCAATATTCTTCTGAGTATTTTGTTCTCAAATCTACAAAATCTGTTGGATACTGTTTCATTGTCATACCACGACTCGTGTCCATACAGTAACACCGACCTCACTAAACTGATATATAGCCTGATTTTTTCATGTAATTTCAGGCGATTTGATTTCCAGATTTTGCTTAACATAGTCATTGTCTGATTTGCTTTATTCAATCTTTCATTTATCTCAAATTCTAAAGATCTTATATTAGAGATCATAGTTCCTAAATATCTAAATGATTCCACCTCATTAATCCTTTCTCCTTCCTTACTGACAGATTTAAATAGGCCTTCTATATTAATATTGACCTCTTACGCAGTGATACAAAACATTCAACATAGCCTGATGTGTGTTAAAGTCGTTGCCATGAAGAGATTTTTAGCAAAACATGCCAGCCAGTCATGACTAGGTCTAGTCCCTGTGGTGAAAATGATATGGGACATGAAAGTAAACATTAGCACCATAAAATTAATTAATAAAGCATTTACATTTTAAATAGTGTCACTTTTATGAAAATCTTAAAACAAAATAATAAACCAATGTTTG
Source organism: Palaemon carinicauda (assembly GCF_036898095.1). Classification (NCBI taxonomy): domain Eukaryota; kingdom Metazoa; phylum Arthropoda; class Malacostraca; order Decapoda; family Palaemonidae; genus Palaemon; species Palaemon carinicauda. The sequence goes on from NC_090764.1 coordinate 9,468,647, forward strand.
ACGTACAAGAGGTCTTAGATTATAGTAAAAAATTGCCCAGTAACAATAATAAGCCTATATTAGGCAGAAGTAGCTTATAAATTACCAACTAGCCACAATCTCATACACTAACAGAAATTAGGATAAGACGACTACAATACCGCAAATCTTTACCTGTGCACCATCACTATTTATCATCGAAACCTCACATCCCTTAACCTAACCTAGGAAACAATTTCCTAGTATATCTGTAGGAACAAGGTAAAGGTAGACCTATTTTATCCCCTTATAAATTGAACAGTAATGTAGGGACCTTAGAGAAAATTTATCTTTGTAAATAAATGATACATTAATTTTTAGCCAAATGCAATAATTATATATACATTATTTCCTACTTGTAGTCTTTTGTTTCATTCATTTTAGACCATGAATACCAAGGTAAACCACCCATTTAATAGTTGTCATATCCCCCAATATAATAACAATAGTGGAAAATCCGGTAGGGAAACCATGGTTTTCGGGTGAGGAATCGCTAAAAATGAGCGATTAGCAGTACAGTAATGAAAATTTTCAGAAATGCATAATTACCGTGACATATAACCAGTTGGAAAAAATATATGGTTCATGTAAGTGTTTTGAAATTAAAATATATTTACCTATAATTAGAATCATGTCCCTCAAATTGTCTTTGCTTCGTTTGCAAATAAACATTATCATTTGTTGCATGTTCTGGTAAGTGGTACATGAATGTGCTTTGTACGTCATTGGCGTGGATTACTATTAAAGTGTCAAAATTATCTACAGAAAATATCACATCCCTCAAATGATCTTCGGTCCGATTTGGCTCGCTTCTCTTGCGAATAAACACACTTTCTTCTGGTAAATAGTTCATGGATGTGCAGCATATAGCCATGGAGGTTATTATTTTGTTGATACTTTCTACATTCAGATGACTAGCAATAGGTTTATACATCAGTTACCGGTATAGATGAAATTACACTAAATTCTTAAATGAATTAAACTCCCTAGGGGAAGTCGTTTACTTGTGACGGTAGTCAAAATCAAATTTGAAGAGGACAGAGGGGGTTGGGTGAATTTTTAAACAACATTCAGGACCTGAGAAGATGGTTGACAAACTAGAATCTCCGCTGAGCCGTTGACCTCCTCGTCCCTTCCCCGGATGTGACGCTCCCTTCAAATGCAGCAAAAAAACGGGGGCAGGCACATGCTGTACCACAGGGCCTCTGGGCTCTAGTCAGAGTCCGAATGGTACTGTCATTTAAATCTCCCAGAAAAGAGGGCAGCCATCCTAACGGACAAGGGGTAACCCCTTCGGGGGAAACCCAGAAATAGTTTTGGCTACATTCCTCAGGCAGCTATCGATGTCGACCTTCAGCTTGAGCTAGAACTCGGTGATGGGAAACAGAGAGTGCGACTAGGAGGTTTGCCTCCAGGTGTTGGAACTTAATCTTCTGAGGGAGAATCTCTCCACCAACCACCGGTCAGCAATCTTGATACTTGCGGTGAGAATTGCCGTCAACGGCAGCAGATGTTGATTTCCTTTAAGACTTCCTTCACCTGTTTGATCTCCCCTTCGAGGTACTGTATTCCTATGGCGGGAGCTGGATTTGTCCACTCCCCTTCTGAGGGAGAGTTCCCACACCAGCCACTGGTCAGCATTCTTCCTGCTTGCGTGAAGAAGCTCCAACAGCGGCAGCAGACGATGGTCTCCTTCTCCCATCTGTGGGGAAGGCTTCCTTCACCTGTGTGGTCTATCCTTCTGGGGATTCCTATGGCAGGAATGGGATTCGTCCATTCCCCTCCCATAGCTGGCCTCATCGTTTGCACTCTTGTCTCACTAGAAGATTCGTCTTGCCCATCAGACTCATCTTGCCGACGAGACTCGTCTTGCCCAGTAGACTTGTCATGCCCAGCCGACCGGTCTACAACTCCCAACGGAGGTCTCGAAAGCTTATGCGGATATTGGATTCATCCACTTCTCACCCTTGTTCTTTGGGAGCAGGCCTCACCGTTGGCAGTCTCGTCTCGCCCATCAGACTCTTCTTGCCCAGCAGACTCGTCTGCAATTCCTGATAGAGATCCCAAGAGAACACCCTCTGTGACACGATCTACCTTAACAGCCACATGGGAACATCTTTCCCAAAGCTGTATTTGTTCCGTAACCGAAATACAAACCACGCTATTTAAATAGGGTATTACTTTCGGCGTAGCTGAATGACGAGCCATTAGATTTTTAACGAGGGTTAACTACCCCCTCGCTAGTTAGCGGGGGGTAGGGCAGGGGTAGCTAGCTACCCCTCCCCCCTCACACACCGGTGAACTGATTCACTTCGCTTTTGACTCGGGTGATGGTCAGACGTGTCTGCTCTCACCCTCGCATTGACAGCCTTAATCTTTTTTTCTTTCTCTTTCAGTTTGTGTGTTTGGAAGTTGGCCTCTCTCCTTATCATGCGGAAATGCCCTGGTTTACCCGACCGCCCTTGTGGGACTTATATGTCGGCGGTCGAGACGGACCCTCACACCTTGTGTCCGTTCTGCAGAGGTCAACGGTGTGATAAGGATAAAGTGTGTAGTGAGTGCAGGGAGTGGTCTACCTCCCAGTGGGAGAGGTTTTCCCGGTGACGGAAGAAGTCTAAGCGGGATCTTTCTCCTTCAAGGGTTTCCTTGAAGAAGGAAAATTCCAAGGACTCTTCTTCCGTTGCCCGAACCTCCTCCGAAGCTCCCGCTCGATCGGTCTCTCGTGAGAGGCTGTCGAGTGGTAGCGTAGGCCGTTCTTTTGTTGACCGACCTCGGGGTTCGGGAGAGGGAGTTGCCTCCCATAGCAAATCAGCTCCTCTTCCTTCTCCGGGGGAGGATTTATCTGTTTCTGTTTCTGTTTATAATGATGATTTATTGCAGCTTTGGGCTTCCTTGGGACTTAAGGGTTCGCCCTCCAGGGAAGCCCTGTTTGACTTGATCCAGTTGGGCGCACCTGTCAAACAGTCGCCGGTAATAGCGGAGGTTGACCCTCTGTCTATCGTCGACGTTGTTGTGGCAGAGGCTTCCGACGGGTCGGGTCAAACCCCTGCCTTGGGTGCTAATGTTGCTGAAGGCTCAGTTCCCCCCTCCGAACATCCTTCGTGGGAGGAGGTGAGTCCAACGGTCTATCTTGCAGGTGATTCTCCCCCTCGGGGGAGTTCACTGACAGACTCCTCTTCGGAGGACTGACAATGGTGTTCCTGCTCCCAGAAGACGTATCAGTCGCAAGGCTCTCCGTTCTCTTCGCCGTAGAGGTCTTCCTTCTCCCCACAAGGGAGTTAGGAGGCGCCTCTTCGGCTCCTCGCCCTCGCCGTCCCCCGCAGAGGATCCTCCTTGTCGTGAGTCGACCGTTGCAGCCGCATCTCTGGACCTCTCTGCAGATCGTTCGCGATCTCCTATGCCTGCCAGATTTGCTGACCTTCCTTAACCGTTTGTGGCAGCTGATGCGCAGTGGGCGCCCTCGCACCCCTTTATCCAACGGGCACCGGTCCCTTCGGAGCAAAAGGGCTTGTCTCACAATGTGAGCAAGTCCCTTAAGTGCCAGGTTTTACCTGTGCGCCCACGATCTCTTGCGCGCTCGCTCACAGTTACGCGCAAGCCTTCTCCTGTTCCTGCTTTTGCCGAGTGTCATCCTGTGCCGGAAACAACGCGCCAGCGATCTCCTATGGCAGAGTCGACATGTCAGCGCTCTCCTGCTCGCCATCGATCTCCTGCTCGTCAGCGCTCTCCTGCTCGCGAGCGCTCTCCTGCGCGTCAGCGATCTCCTCCTTGCCAGCGCACATCTGCGCGCCCTGACCCTGATACGCGCCCTACGTGCCCACGATCTCTATCTTGCCAGCGAACTTCCCCTGCGCGCCAGCGCGTAACTATGCGCCATGCTCGCCCCCGCGCCCACGATTTTCGGACCTGGGTGTTGGAAGGAAGCCTCATCCTTCGCCTTCTCGCCAGCGTTCACCTGCGCGCCCTCGAAACTCGCCCTCTCGTCAACCCTCGCCTACGCGCCATCGCGCTCAGTCACCTTCACGCCCACAGGTTCCAGCTCCTACCGTGCGCACTTCCAGAGGTGGACGGGACACGACGCGCCCACGAGCAGTCTCCTTCACGCGCTTCTAAGCCTGCTGATCCTGCGCCCCATCTGTCTTCTCCAGATCGCGCACCTGCATGCCAGCGATCTACGGCACGTCCGCGCGCCATCACTCTCCAGCACGCCCACGCGCCCACGAGCCTGCTCGCAGAAGATCACCTGCACGCCCACGCGCAACCTCACCTGTACGCAGTCGCTCACCTGCTCGCCCTGCGCGCCATCGCTCTCCTGGTCGCCAATACTCGCCCGCGTGCCCACGCGCCTCCATCTCCGCGCGAACCTGGGATTGTTCCATCCCGCGAACGCCAGCGCGAGCCCAAGCGCGATTCCCTCCGGGTTTCGCAACGCGAGCTTCCTAGCGAGTCTTCAGGAGCGAGGGCAACCAGGTCATCTTCTTCACATCCCCCCCCCCGCTAGCACAGAACAGCTCGCTGGCAGGAGGAGGGGAGGTCTTCAGAGAGGTCTAGGCACCAATCTTTTTCCCTTTCTTTTCAGGCAGGCCCTATGGTATCTACTCTGAAGGATCGCCCGATCCCCTTCCCTCCAGCGGGAGTCTCTGACACTGCGTCTGTCAGTAAGCAGCCATGGTTTGGGTCCCTTATCAGAGCTGTCGTCCAGGCTGTTAAGCCTGCCTTCGCTGATTTGGGTCTCAAACCAACGGCAGCTCCAACCCCACTGAAGAGGAAGAGAGGAGTAGAGATCGTGGTGACTTCTCCCAGGGTCAAACTGGCTCCTAAGAAGTCCGTAAGGAAGGCTCCTTCCCCCCCACCGACATTCTCTCCTTCTCCTGTGGACGAAGCTTTTCCGTCCTCAGGAGAATCTACCGAGGTGAGACCTTCTCCCACCGCACCAATGGGAGAAACCCCACCGTGAGTAGGAGAATCGTCCCGTGTAGGGGCGGAGAAGAGCCCTCAGACTTCGTTGCTGGAGTCCTGCATCCCTCCTAGAAGGGAACCCAAGGACTCGAAGACTATCCCGAAGTCTTCTTCCAGGATTCGACCAGAGCCAGCGAGACCCCAGGAGAATGTCCACGTGTCCCCCCAAGTAGAGCATCTGGGGACAGGAGACTTTGCTGCCAGTTCACCGGGAGAGCAGCAAGAGTCAGAACATGCCTTCTGGCAAGTCTTGACTCTGATGAGGCATCTCAACGGGTTCAAGGACCCTGAGATCCCCCCTCGTGAGGGCAAGGACACGGTCCTGGACCGAGTCTTTGGCACTCAGAATCCCACTAAGGCTAGTGCGGCTTTGCCTTGGTCCCAAGGGGTGAAGAGTGCCAGGGATAAGGTTGAGGGCCAGCTCTCCGAGCTCGCCTCCTCCAGCCATTCCACTGCTGGCAACAAGCTCCTCCCACCTCCTCGTGTCCAACAGAGTAGGTATTTTGAGATCATGGAGGAGTCTTGTTTAGCTCTTCCACTCCACCACTCTGTGGAAGAGCTTACCAGGGGAGTCTCTCTTGAGAGACTCTCCAGCCGGCAAGTGACATTTTCGGCAACAGAGATCCTGAGTCAGGAGAAGGTCGCAAAGTGTGCCATGCAGGCCACTTCGTGGCTGGATGTCTGGCTGGGGTCTGGGCATCCTGCTGCGATCCGAGGATCTGTCCAAGGAGAGCACCAGGAAGGCCTTGGAGACTTTCCTCCTTTCGGGCACGGGCACCATTGAGTTTCTGGCCCACCAAGTCTCGAACTTGTGGGCAAACTCGATCCTGAAGCGACGTGATGCGGTGACCGAGAGATTGCACTCGAAGGTCCCAGCCGTGGATGTCTGCAAGCTCAGACACTCTTCCCTCCTGGGAAAGAGTTTGTTTGAGCCCAAGGATGTGGAACAGGCAGCTGAGAGGTGGAGAAAATCGAACCAGGATTCTCTTCTCCAAAGTGCTCTTACAACAAAGCCCTACAAACCTCCAGCACCTCAACAACCTCGCCAGTCCAAGACGACAAAACTGGCAGCGGCAGCAAAGACGACGGTGTCCAAGCAGCAGCCCTTTCCTGTCAAAGACAAGAGGGGCAAAAAGTCCTCCAGGGGAGGCAAGAATCCTAGAGGGAGCGGCCGAGGCCACAAACGCTAGGATTGGTAATCCCCCTGCATGTCCACCAGTGGCGGAATGCCTAAAAAGTTGCGCATTCAGGTGGCAGCAACTCGGGGCCGATTCCTGGACGATCTCCGTGATCAGTCATGGATATCGCGTCCCGTTCATAACATCTCTTCATCCCCTGACAGCGAATCCAGTGTTGTTGAGCTCCTATGCCATGGGATCGGCAAAGGGGCTAGCCCTACGGGCAGAAGTCGAGACCATGCTGAAGAAGAATGGTCTCCAGGAGGTCGTCGATGGCTCCCCAGGCTACTTCAGTCGACTTTTTCTTGTAAAGAAGGCGTCTGGAGGCTGGAGACCAGTCATCGACCTCTCAGCTCTGAACAAGTTTATCAAACAAACTCCGTTCAGCATGGAGACAGCAGACATGGTCAGACTTGCAGTGAGACCGCAAAACTTCATGTGTACACTGGATCTGAAGGACGCGTACTTCCAGATCCCAATCCACCCGTCTTCCAGGAAGTACTTAAGATTCAGCCTAGACAACAAGATCTACCAGTTTAAGGTGCTGTGTTTCGGTCTCTCCACAGCACCCCAGGTATTCACCAGAGTGTTCACCCTGATCTCTTCGTGGGCACACAGGATCGGCATCCGTCTCCTCCGTTATCTGGACGACTGGCTGATCCTGTCAGACTCGGAATCGACCCTTCTTCGACACTGAGACAAGCTTCTGGGAATTTGCCAAGATCTAGGGATCATGGTAAATCTCGAGAAGTCTTTTCTGCTTCCATCTCAACGACTGGTATATCTAGGCATGATATTGGACACCAATCTCAAAGCCTTTCCATCAGACGACAGGATAGCAAGGCTGAGGAGGGTCGCAGATCCTTTCCTCAGACGAGAAGAGCTTCCAGCCTAATCGTGGTTACGTCTCCTAGGTCACCTTTCCTCCTTGGCCTGTCTAGTTCCAAACGGCCGCCTCAGGATGAGATCCCTGCTATGGCGGCTCAAGTCCCGGTGGAATCAAGGCCACGATTCCCCGGACATTCTGGTCCCTATGGGTCCTGCGGAATGGACGGACCTTCAGAGGTGGGTGACAGACGAAAACCTCCGAAAGGGAGTGGATCTTCTCGTCCTCCCCCCGGATTTGATGCTGTTCTCAGACGCTTCAAAAAAAGGGTGGGGGGCCCACGTTCTGAACCACAGGACCTTAGGCCTATGGTCAGAATCAGAAAAGTGCCTCCACATAAATCTGCTAGAGATGAAGGCCGTTTATCGGGCACTTCAACAGTTCCAACAAACCCTGGCGGGTCACTCCGTGGTGGTGATGAACGACAACACCACGTTAGTGGCTTACATCAACAAGCAGGGAGGTACCTTTTCACAACAGCTATCCCATCTTGCAGTAGATATACTGAGATGGACCGAAGTCCACTCAATTCCACTATCGGCTCGCTTCATTCTGGGCAAAAGGAATGTGCTCGCCGACAGTCTGAGCAGAGCATCGCAGATAGTGAGTACCGAGTGGTCTTTGGATCCTCTAGTAGCCAACAAAGTTCTGACTTTGTGGGGTTCCCCGACAGTGGACCTGTTCGCGACAGCGTTGAACTTCAAGCTTCCGCTGTACTGTTCCCCAGTCCCGGACCCCAAGGCACTCTGGCAAGATGCCTTCCAACAACGGTGGGACAACATCGATGTTTACGCCTTCCCACCGTTCTCTCTGATGAGAAGGGTGCTCAACAAGACCAGAATATCGATCAACCTGTCAATGACTCTAATAGCTCCGCTATGGCATCATGCATAGTGGTTCCCGGACCTTCTGCAGCTCCAGACGGAACTCCCGAGAGAACTTCCTCCGCGACACGAGCTACTCAAGCAACCACACTGCAACATCTTCCACAAAGCCGTAGCATCGCTTCGACTTCACGCCTGGAAACTATCCAGCATCTCCTCACAGAGAGAGGCTTTTCGCAACAAGTTGCGTAAAGGATGTCTCGGCTCCTGCGAAAGTCATCCGCAGTGGTCTACCAGGCGAAGTGGAGAGTCTTCTGTGGTTGGTGTTGTGGAAGGGGTATCTCTCCCCTCGATGCCACTATTCCAGCAATAGCGGAGTTTCTTGTGTATTTGCGGGAAGAAATGCGCCTTTCAGTCTCGGCAGTGAAAGGCTATCGCTCAGCCTTAAGCCTAGCCTTCAGGCTGAAAGGAATGGACATTTCCTCCTCGCTGGAACTTTCTCTTCTCATACGAAGCTACGAGCTTACCTGCCCTCAGTCGGAAGAGAGACCTCCTCCATGGAACGTGGTTCGAGTCCTCAGGTCTCTTAAAGAGACCTCCGTTCGAACCATTACGCCAGGCTTCTGATCGTCACCTGACTTAGAAGACGGTGTTCCTACTCGCATTGGCCTCGGCCAAGCGAGTCAGCGAACTTCATTGTCTCTCGTATGACGTCGCCCATTCAAGGGGATGGGGGGAGGTAACGTTCAGGATCGTCCCTAAGTTTGTGGTTAAGACTCAAAATCCTAGGATTCCGGACCCACGGTTCGACTCCTTCCGGATTTCGAGTCTCCGTTCTGTAACAGATGCCCCAGACCATCTCCTACTGTGCCCAGTAAGGAGTCTGAGGCTCTATCCTAAGAGGACAGCTGCAGCCTGTCCTCGAGTGCGAGCATTGTTTGTGTGCACAGGAAAGACGAAGAGGAGGGTCACTAAGAACACCATCTCAGCATGGATTCGCAGGGTCATCCACCATTCCCTGAATCCAGACCCTCCTCCGTCACGTCGCCCTAGAGCACACGATGTCAGAGGCATCGCTACGTCCCTGGCATTCAAGAGAAACTACTCAGTGACGCAGGTTCTACAAGCTGGGGTCTGGAAGCGTCAAACGACCTTCACAGCCCACTACCTGCAGGACGTGACCCACAGGAGGCTCGCTACGTTCTCTATCGGCCCTGTGGTGGCTGCACAACAGCTGGTCTAAACCTCAGGCTCCTTAATGGACAAGTAGCAGAAGGTTGAGGGCATTGTTACCCGGTTTTAGTCTGCATGAATGAAAAAGTATGCCTGGCCCTTACTCTTTTCTTGATCCTCCCCTCTCTTGGGGAAAGCAGCATCCTGGGTTCTCTGCACAGCCGACCTCAAACCACTGCAGGTAAACCATGCTTCCTTGTGTTCCTAGTATTAAGATAATACTGTCGCGTCCCCCATACCCTGACGAGGTGGTATTGGGAACGTCCTATCCTAGAATTCCATCTAAAGGGTTCCAGGTCAACTTCCTAGGACAAGTCACACTTCATTCCTTCACACACAAGCTTACATAGGTCGCACGTTCCTTGCAGAGCAAGGAATTTGCGAGGTGCAGGGACTCCTTATCTCGAGTGCTACACACTCGGATTCTGAGTCCCCGGGCAAAGCCAAAGCCAGTAAGGCTGGGACTTACCACCCTACCTAAGGGTTAAGTCACCCTATTTAAATAGCGTGGTTTGTATTTCGGTTACGGAACAAATGACAAATTCGTAGATAATTTGTATTTTTCCTAACCATACAAACCTTAGCTATTTAATCATACTTGCCCGCCAGCCCTGTCCCCCGGAAGTCCTACCTCTAAGCAAAGTGAATCAGTTCACCGGTGTGTGAGGGGTAGCTAGCTACCCCTCCCCTACCCTCCGCTAACTAGCGAGGGGATAGTTAACCCTCGTTAAAAATCTAATGGCTCGTCATTCGGCTACGCCGAAAGTAATACCCTATTTAAATAGCTAAGGTTTGTATGGTTAGGAAAAATACAAATTATCTACGAATTTGTCATATTTGCTGCAACCTCATGCCTGGAGACTATCCAGCTCCTCTTTCTTCTCTTAGAGAGTCCTTCCCGTAACAAGCTGCAAAGAGGATGTCTGGATACCTGCATAGATATTCGGCTTCGGTCTACCAGGCCAAGTGGACTGTAGTTGATATCGTGGAAAGGCAATCTCTCCCCTCGATGCTACTATTCCAGCAATAGTGGAGTTCTTCGTTTACCTTCTAGCGGGAGGCTTCTCTTAGTCTTGCCTTCAGACCAAAAGGAATTACCCTTTCCTCTACATCGGCATTGCCTCTCTTCATATGGAGTTTTGAGACTACCTGCCCTCAGTTAGAAGGGAGACCTGCTCCACGGGGCATGGTTTGTATCCTTCAGTCCATAAAAGGTGCCCACTATGACCTAGGACTCCAAGCACCTGACCTGACCTCGATGACAGGTCTCTCACTCGTGTTGACTTTAGCCAAGAGAGTCTTAGCATGACCAGTGATCCGGATCAATGGCTACTATTCGAGAGAGAAACTGGAGGATCTACCCTAAGGAAACTACAGTGGTCCCTCGCTCATGTTGACTTCGGCCAAGAGAGTCGTAGCATGACCAATGATCCCGATCAACGGGTACTATGCCAGAAAGAAATTGGAGGCGCTACCCTAAGGAAACTACAGAAACTGCAAGAGCTCGCCCCAAGTGTCAGTCAGCACTCTTCGTCAGCTTGGGGAAGGTCAAGAGAAGAATCACCAAGAACATAATCTCAGGTTGGATTTGCAATGTCATGGAATGAGCATTGAATCCTGATCCTTCTCCTTTTAGAGGAGACTAAGAGCTTATGACATTAGGGCAGGAGTGCATCCTAGTGTTTTATGAAAATTACTCTGTGACGCAGGCCTTGTAGAAGCGCTGAATGACCTTCACTGCCCACTACTTTCAGGAACATGCTCACAGGTCCCTAGATACTTTTTCCCTGCCCCACAACAGGTGGTGTAGTGAGCCCATCTCTCTCACAGGACAAGTAGCATCATGGATGGAAAGTGGTTGCAACTTAAGGGAAGTTAAGAATCTCTAGCAAGTTTTTCCTTTCTTCCCCTTTCTTTGGGTGCAGCAGTCTTGCAGTTATGCTGCTGAACCAGATGCTAGATGCAGGAAAGCTATTCATTGGCATGACTATTCTTTTCAATTGCTATTGTATTTGAAGTAATTTCCCCCATCCTCAGAGGAAGGCAGATGATGGACCTGTTGCATACAAATTCATTAATCATGTAAAGTCTATACACTGGACAAATACCCTATGGATATAGGTTCGTCATTGACTTACCAATTGGTAATGGCCCACACTAACTCTGTCTGCATCCCTATGCATGGATATTAAGGTGTTGACAGGAATTATGACTTTAGCTCTTCTTAGGACCAAGGTTCATAGAATTTCCTCGGGTCATTTAACCAAGCCAGTTTTTGTCATAGGAACTTCCTCTCTCCTAGGGATAGCTCTCCTGTTAATGGTTGATGGTTTTTTATTACATGAAGAAACAAATTGCAAATTTTAAAAGGCATTGGATTTTTTCCTAACCATACAGACCTGAGACCTTCGAGTTGCACAACCTGCCTCAATCACCCCGCAAGCACCTACGGTAAAGTTAGAGTGAGAGTTGCTTTGCCTGTCAGGTGGGTGGGGCCAACCAACCACTCAATAATGTTTACTTTGTTAAAAGTCTAACGGCCGTTTCAGCTTCGCGGTTATACTCCTATGAAAGATCTCTGAATTGTATGACTGGGAAAAATACAATTGTTCCGTAACCAAAATACAAACCACGCTATTTACATAGGGTTTACTTTCGGCGTAGCTGAAAGGACAAGCCATTAGAATTTAACGAGGGTGTATTACCCCTGCGCTAGTTAGCGGGGGGGGGGGGGGGGGAGGGGGAGGGGAGTGGTAGCTAGCTACCCCTCCCTCCCTCACACACCGGTGAACTGCTTCACTTCACTTTTGGCTCGGACAATGAACAGACGTTTCTGTCCCGTCCTCGCTTGGTAGCCAATAATGTTTTGTCTTACTAATTACTTACTTTTCTTATAACTAATTACTTACTTTTCTTATACTTAATATATATGTAAAAATTCTTATGTTTATGTATATATTTGAGTATAGAAATACAGTAAGTTACCTTTTCAGTGTTTGTGATGTGTGTGTGTGTAGGAAGTCCACTCATTGTACGACAACTTCTCCGTATGGTCTCAGGCCACTACGGTGACTTTTCATGGGTCGCGATCTCTCCCTTGGTCCTTCGGTCTCCCTTCGGCGGGCGCCGTGGGGAATCGTCATCACTGGACTTTACTTATTAATCTGTTTCTCCGCTGTTCCTCCTTCCCTACGAGGAACTTGGTCTATCAGCGTGGGGAACTTGGGAGTGGACCAGACTTCTGCTGTATCAACTCCTGATCGCCAACTCTTCTGAGACCTTCTGTGCGGCTACGCGCCATGCGCGCCTACAGTCTCCTGAACGCCCACGATCGCCTGCTCGCTGGCGCACATCTGATCACCCTTTCCTGATGTGCGCAATACGCGCCAACGTTCGCCCTCGCTCCCACGATCTCCGGATCTGGGCGCAAGTCTCTTGCTGTGGACCAGACTTCTGACGCGCCATGCGTGCCTACGGTCTCCTGAACGCCCACGATCGCCTGCTCACCGGCGCACATCTGATCACCCTTTCCTGATGTGCGCAATGCGCGCCAACGTTCGCCCTCGCGCCCACGATCTCCGGATCTGGGCGCAAGCAGGGAAGTTTTTCTTCACTGAACTCCACATGCACTTGCTCGCCAGCGCGCATCTGCGCCCCCTTCCTGATGTGCTCATACGCGCCAACGTGCCCATGATCTTCGGATCTGGGCGCAGGCAAGGAGTTATTCCTTCGCCTCCTCGCCGACGGTCTCTCATACGTCTGGCCGCGCATTTCTCCTGGCCACGCAACTACGCTCCTACGATCTCCTGGTTCCTGCTTCGTCTCGCAGTTCAAGAAGTTCCTACGCTAGCGCACAGGCGCTCACAGGTTCTTCTGGACTCGCAGCGCCTCCACTTCACCGCGCCGCCCAGGAGACACCTAAGCTAGCGCACAGGCGCTCACAGGCACCCCTGGGCTCTCCTTACGCACCAGCAATCTCCTACGCGCTCGCGCGATTTTTTCGCCTGCGTGCAAGCATTTTCAACGCGCCAACGCTTCGTCGTAGGTTTCCTACGTGCCCACGCGTTAACTCTCCTGTACGCGATCGGTTGCTACGCGCCACCGCTCGCCAATGCGCCATCGCTTGCCAACGCGCCATCGCTTGCCAACGCGCCATCGCTTGCCAACGCGCCATCGCGCCATCGCTTGCCAACGCGCCATTGCTCGGCAACGCGCCATCGCTCGGCAACGCGCCATCGCTCGGCAACGCGCCATCGCTTGCCAACGCACCTTCGCCCGCCTACGAGCCATCGCTCGCCAAGACGTGCCATCGCTCGCCAAGACGCGCCATCGCTCGCCAAGACGCGCCATCGCTCGCCAAGACGCGCCATCGCTCGCTTACGCGCCATCGGTCTCCCGGCGGCCTGCGCTCGCCCACACGCCCGCGCGCCCCTGTGTTCGCCCGCGCGCGAACCAACGATTTTCCATCTCGCAAGCGCCAGTGCGATTCCCGCCAGCGAGCCATCGCTCGCCTACACGCCACCGGTCTCCCGACCTCCAGCGCTCGTCCTTTCAACCGCGCTCGCCCTCACCTGCGCGCCCACATGCACTTTCGCCTGCGAGCCCTCGCACCCACGCGCCTGCACGTGGGCGTGCCTGCGCGCGAACCAATGATTTGCCATTGCGCGAGCGCCAGGGTGATTTCGACCGCTATTCCCGTCGGGTTATTGCAACACGGGCAACCTGGCGAGTCTTCTGGGGCGCGTACTTCCAGTTCACGATCTTCTCCCCTTAAACGCAGAGCATGGCACATACAAGAGCAGGAAGAATCTTCAGAGATGTCTGGACAACATTCTTCTCCTTCCTTTCAGGCAGGCCCCATCATCTCTCCTCCTCAGGATCGTCCGATCCCCTTCCCTCCAGCGGGAGTCGCTGACACTGCCGTCAGCAGAGGAGGTACTTCGAGATCATGGGGGAACCTGGTTTTAGCCCTTCCTCTCCACCATTCCGTGGAAGGGTCTCCCCTGGGAGTTCTTCTCTCGAGAAATTCAACGCCCGGCAGGTGACATTCTCGTCCTCGGAGATCTTAAGCTAGAAGAAAGCCGCAAAGTGTGCCATGCGTGGCCGGTTGTCTGGCTTGGATCTCTGGGCATCCTGTTGCGATCCGAGAATTTGTCCAAGGAGAGCTCCAGGAAGGTCATGGAAACTTTCCTCCTCTCGGGCACGAGCACCTCGTTTCCCGGCTCACCAAGTTTCGAACTTGTGGGCAAACTCGATGTTGAAGCATTGAGATGCAGTGACTGAGAGGTTCCTCTCGGAAGTCCCAACCATGGATGTCAGCAAGCTCAGACACTCTTCCACTCTTGGAAAGACCTTGTTTTGAGCCCAAGGACAGGGAACGGACAGCTGAGAGGCGGAGAAAGCGAATCACGGTTTGCTCCTCCATAGGCGCTTGCATCCAGACCCTACAAACCTCCAGCGCCTCAACAACAACAGCAGCCTCGTCAGCCTAGGACATCGGAACCAGCCCCGGCAGCTAAGACAAGGTGTCTAAACAGCAGTCCCCTCCTGTCAGAGGCAAGAAGGGCGGGAAGTCCTTCTGGGGAGGCAATAATCCTGAGGGAGCGGCCGAGGCCGCGAACGCTAGGATTGGCAACCTCCCCTGCATGGTCCCCAGTGGGGGGATGCCCAAGGTTGCGCGTTCAGGTGGCAGCAACTCGGGGCCGATTCCTGCACGATCTCCGTGATCAGCCAAGGATATCGTGTCCCGTTCTTTACATCTCTACCTCCGCTGACAGCAAATCCAGTATCGCTGAGCTCCTATGCCATGGGATTGGCAAAGGGGCTAGCCCTTCGGGCAGAAATTGAGACCATGCTCTAGAAGGAGGCTCTCCAAAAGGTCATCGATGGCTTCCCCCCCGGCTTCTTCAGTCAACTCTTTCTTGTAAGAAAGCGTCTGAAGTCTGGAGACCTGTCTCGACCTCTCAGCCCTGATCAAGTTTGTCGAACAAACTTCGTTCAGCGTGGAACAGCAGAGTCATCAGGCTTGTAGTGTGACCACAACTCTTCATGTGCACACTGGAGCTGAAGGACGGGTACTTCCAGATCCCAATCCATCCGTCTTCCAGGAAGTACTTGAAATTCAGCCTAGACAACAAGAGATACCAGTTCAAGGTACGGTGTTTCGATCTCCTCCCAGCACCGCAGGTGTCCTCCAAAATGTTCACCCTGTTATCTTCATGGCCACACGGGAGCGGCATCCGTCTCCTTCGCTTTCTGGATGACTGGCTATCCCAGGCAGTCTCGGAATCGACCCTTCCTCGACACCGAGACAAGCTTCTGGGATTTTGCCAAGATCTAGGGATCATGGTAATTCTCAGGAAGTCTTCTCTGCTTCCATCTCAACAACTGGGATATCTAGGCATGATATTGGACTCCAATCTCCAAGCCTTCCCATCAGATGGCAGGATAGCAAGGCTGAGGAGAATCGCAGAACCTTTCCTCAGACGAGGAGAGCTTCCAGCCCAATCTTGGTTACGCCTCCTAGGTCACCTTTCCTCCTTGGCCAAGCTAGTTCCAATGGCCGCCTCAGGATGAGATCCCTGCGTCGGCGGCCCAAGTCCCGGTGGAATCAAGACAACGATTCCCCGGACATTTTGGTCCCTTTGGGACCTGCGGAACGAATGGACCTGCAGTGGTAGTTGACCCATGGAAACCTTTGCAGGGGAACGGATCTTCTCGCCCTTTCCACGCATTTGATGCTGTTCTCGGACTCGTCAAAACAAGAGGGGTGGGGGGGGGTTTCCACGTTCTGAATCAGGCCTATGGTCAGAACCAGAAGAGTACCTCCACATCAATCTGCTAGGAATGAAGGCCGTAGTCTGGCCCCTCAACACTTCCAACAGACCCTGGCGAGTCACTCCATGGACGACAACTCCACGGTAGTGCCTTTTGTTTCAGCAAGCAGGGAGGTACCTTTTCATATCAACTTTCTCATCTTACAGTGGAGATACTGAGATGAACCGAAGTCCACTCATACCCTATCGGCTCGTTTCATTCCGGACAAAGGAATGTGCTCTCCGACAGTCTGAGCAGGACTTCACAGATAGAGAGTACCGAGTGGTCTTCGGGCCCCCCTTGTAGCCAACAGGTCCTGACATTGTGGACCTGTTTGCGACAGCCTTGAATTTCAAGCTGCCGCTGTACTACTCCCAGTCCCAGACCCCAAGGCACTCTGGCAAGATGCCTTCCTACACAGTGGGACAACATCGACGTCTACGTCTTCCCACCGTTCTGTCTGTTGAGAAGGGGGCTCAACAAGACCAGACTATCGGTCAACCTGTCGATGACTCTGATAGCTCCGCTGCGGCATCATGCAGAGTGGTTCCCGGAACTTCTGCATCTCATGACGGAACTCCTGAGAGAGCTTCCCCCACGACATGAGCTACTCAAACAACCACACTGCGACATGTACCACAAGCCGTAGCATCGCTTCGGCTTCACGCCTGGAGACCATCCAGCATCCCCTCACAGAGAGAGGCGTTCCGCAACAAGTTGCGGAGTGGATGTCTCGACACCTGCGAAAGTCATCCACAGGGGTCTACCAGGCGAAGTGGAGAATCTTCTGTGGTTGGTGTTGTGGGAGAGGTACCTCTCCCCTTGATGCCACTATTCCAGTAATAGCGGAGTCATTGTCTATCAGCAGGAGGAAATGCGCCTTTCGCTCTCGGCGGTGGAAGCCTATCGCTCAGCCTTAAGCCTGGCCTTCAGGCTGAAAGGAATAGACATTTCCTCCTCGCTGGATCTTTCTTTGCTCATACGTAACTACGAACTTACCTGCCCCAGTCGGAAGTGAGACCTTCTCCATGGAACATAGTTCGGGCTCTTAGGGCTCTTAAGAGATCTCCTTGCGAACCATTACGCCAGGCTTCTGATTGTCACTGGTCTTGGAAGACGGTGCTCCTGCTCGCTCTGGCCTCGGCCAAGCGTGTCAGCGAACTTCATGGTCTCTCGTACGGCGTCGCCCACTCAAGAGGATAGGTGGAGGTAACGTTCAGGTTCGTCCCTGAGTTGGTTACTAGACTCAAATCTGGGAGTCCCGGACCTTCGGTCGACTCCTTCAGGATTTCGAGTCTCTGTTCTGTAACAGATGACCCAGACCTTCTCCTACTAGGCCCAGTAAGGAGTCGGAGGGGTCATCTTAAAGAACAGTCGCAGTTCGTCCTCGCGTGCAAGCCCTGTTTGGGAGCACAGGGAGGACGGAGAGGAGGGTCATCAAGAATTCCCTTTCAGCCTGGACTCAAAGGGTCATCCATCACGCCCTGAATCCAGATCCTCCTCCGTCACGTCGCCTTAGGGCACACGATGTCAGAGGGATCGCAACGTCCCTGGCCTTCAAGAGAAACTACTCTGTGACGCAGGTGCTACAAGCTGGAGTCTGGAAGCGTCTAACGACCTTCACAGCCCACTACCTGCAGGACGTGACCCACTGGAGCCTCGATACATCTATCGGCCCTGTGGTGGCTACACAATAGCTGGTCTAACCTCAGGCTCCTTATTGGACAGGTAGCAGAAGGTTGAGGGCATTGTTATCAGGTTTTAGACTGCATGAATGAAAGAAGTATGTCTGGCCCTTACTTCTTTCTTCATCCTCCCCTCTCTTGGGGAAAGCAGCATCCTGGGTTCTCTGCATAGCTGACCTCAACCTCTGCAGGTAAACCATGCTTCCTTGTGTTCCTAGTATTGAGTTAATACTGTTGCGTCCCCCATACCCTGACGAGGTGGTATTGGAAATTCCAGCTAAAGGACTTCAGGTCGACTTCCTAGGACAAGTCACACTTCTTCCATCCACACACAAGCTTATGTAGGCCGCACGTTTCTTGCGTAGCAAGAACGTGCAAGGTGCAGGGACTCTTTTTCTCGAGTGCTGCTCACTCGGATTCTGAGTCCCCGGGTAAGCCAAAGCCAGTAAGGCTGGGGACTTTCCACCCTTCCTAAGGGTAAGTCACCCTATGTAAATAGCGTGGTTTGTATTTCGGTTACGGAACAAATGACAAATTCGGAGATAATTTGTATTTTTCCTAACCATACAAACCTTAGCTATTTACACATACTGTATTTGCCCGCCAGCCCTGTCCCCCAAGGCAAGTCCTACCTCTAAGTGAAGTGAAGCAGTTCACCAGTGTGTGTGTGTGGGGGGGGGGGGGGGGGGAGCTAGCTACCACTCCCCTACCCCCCCCCCCCCCCCCGCGCTAACTAGCGCGGGGGTAATACACCCTCGTTAAAATTCTAATGGCTCGTCATTTCAGCTACGCCGAAAGTAAACCCTATGTAAATAGCTAAGGTTTGTATGGTTGGGAAAAATACAAATAATCTCCGAATTTGTCATATTGCTTCAAAGTTGGTGATTATAGATATACTGTAATGCATTGCAGTGGAAATTT